>NC_058340.1:885680-1185680 GCF_905475395.1 Chrysoperla carnea
AGGTAATTTAATGGTGAGTGTTCTTACTAGAAAAAAGGGGTTTTATGGTTTATTTTTTAAGTTTTTTCTTTGGTTTTGTTTGAAAGGTCATTTAATGGTGAGTGTTCTTACTAGAAAAAAGGGGTTTTATGGTTTATTTTTTAAGTTTTTTCTTTGGTTTTGTTTGAAAGGTAACTTAATGGTGAGTGTTCTTACTAGAAAAAAGGAATTTTATGGTTTATTTTTTAAGTTTTTTCTTTGGTTTTGTTTGAAAGGTAATTTAATGGTGAGTGTTCTTACTAGAAAAAAGGGGTTTTATGGTTTATTTTTTAAGTTTTTTCTTTGGTTTTGTTTGAAAGGTAATTTAATGGTGAGTGTTCTTGCTAGAAAAAAGGGGTTTTATGGTTTATTTTTTAAGTTTTTTCTTTGGTTTTGTTTGAAAGGTCATTTAATGGTGAGTGTTCTTACTAGAAAAAAGGGGTTTTATGGTTTATTTTTTAAGTTTTTTCTTTGGTTTTGTTTGAAAGGTAATTTAATGATGAGTGTTCTTACTAGAAAAAAGGGGTTTTATGGTTTATTTTTTAAGTTTTTTCTTTGGTTTTGTTTGAAGGGTAATTTAATGGTGAGTGTTCTTACTAGAAAAAAGGGGTTTTATGGTTTATTTTTTAAGTTTTTTCTTTGGTTTTGTTTGAAAGGTCATTTAATGGTGAGTGTTCTTACTAGAAAAAAGGGGTTTTATGGTTTATTTTTTAAGTTTTTTCTTTGGTTTTGTTTGAAAGGTAATTTAATGGTGAGTGTTCTTACTAGAAAAAAGGGGTTTTATGGTTTATTTTTTAAGTTTTTTCTTTGGTTTTGTTTGAAAGGTAATTTAATGGTGAGTGTTCTTACTAGAAAAAAGGAATTTTATGGTTTATTTTTTAATGGTTTCTTTGGTTTTGTTTGAAAGGTAATTTAATGGTGAGTGTTCTTACTAGAAAAAAGGGGTTTTATGGTTTATTTTTTAATGGTTTCTTTGGTTTTGTTTGAAAGGTAATTTAATGATGAGTGTTCTTAGATATAGAAAATTAAACATCACAATTAAATTAGTGATGTTTTGCTACGCCTACTTAATATGTGTGTTTCAATGGCAGGTTTGAGAACGCATAGTCTGTCAATGCTTTGCTACTACAAATAATCAGCTGTCATACATATAACCTATGAATTAGAATTTCGAAAGTGAATGAATTTCATCTAGGTAAGTGATTTATATTAATTAGACAAATATGATAATTAATTTAAATCTATTCGATTATTTATTAACATTAGTATTAAATTGTTGTGGTTGTATTTTATTTTACAGTAATTTATAATATAAGCATAGCTTTTCTATTATGTGCATAGATGGCGCGCAGTGTATCATTTTATTTTGACATTTTACGAAAAGTGAAAGTTCAAGAAAAATGGATAGATTTTTGAATTATTTTATTAATTTACACAGGTAATTTTAATAAAAATTAATACATAAATTTAATTTATCGGTTCTAAATATATTTATTTGTTTATATAAATATTTATTTATATAGCTTGTGTGAAATGTATCCTAATTTATTTTAAAAAAAAAAGTTTACATGATAAATATGACGAAAAGGTAAGTGAAAAAATATTTATATTATATTTTATTATAATTATTGATTATATTAATTAATTATTTATATTTTATAATTAGACATTTTTACAAAGTAATTTTTTTATTCAAATAGCTACACATTTTAGCTCAGACCATATTTGTATTTTATTTTTTAGTCGGTAATTTAAAATTTAAGCATAGTTTTCTTATTATATAGATAGATGGTGCGCAGTGTATCATTTTATTTTGTTATGTTAGAAATGTCAAATTTGTTTCATGTTCTTAAATGTGATGCTACTTTTTGCATTTTATTAAATTACATAGATAAATTTAATAAAAATTAATAAATAAATTCTATGTATCGGTATTAAATATATGTATGTGTAATGTGTATTTATAAATATAGTTTATTTATATTCATTATTTTAATAAAAAGTTTACATAATAAATAGGCATGTCGAAAATATAAATAAACAAATAGTGTTATATTATAATTATTGATTATATTAATTAATTATATATTTATTTTCATAGTATAATTTAGCTACTTTTTTACATAATAAGTAATCATGATTTTCCAATTTATGTTTTTTTTTTTTAATCAACCTACACCAAATTAGATTCCCTCAGTTTTGATAAATATATAATACTTATAATTACATCGAGGTACAAACTCAAATTGACCTAAAAGTTAAAAGTTTTCAGATTTTCATGTTTAAATTTGTGGTTAATAAGTTGTATTAAATGTCAGTTGGATTACCCTCTGTAAAATGTCAATTTTTTTAATGATTGATAGTGGGCAGATTACAAATTACATGTTTACCATAGATAGCACCCACCATCGAAATTAATATTAGTTCAGCAAGTTTACCATAGATGGCATAAATGTATTTTGTTTTTGTAATCCTTTAAGTTTTTTCACTGAAATAATTTTTAAAATTCATACTTTACTATGCTATGTTTTCTTTAATACAAATTATCAAATTGATTTTTCCAATCCTTTCTTTTTTATTTGCATATAAGGTGCAAATAATTCGCTATGTAAATGGAACAAACGAAACGAACAAAGAAGGTAAAAGTTTTATTTATACTAATTAATACCAGAAAAAAGAAAAAGGTTTTCAGGGTGAAAACACTTACTTACCATTTCCCTATCAGGTAATACTATTTCCCTTGTCAACTTATATTCTCCTAATACAAATGTTAAAAATTTTCATAATGTTTGGTGAAATTAGTTCTAAAAAAGTTACATGTGAAAATGCTCTTGCTTAGAATTGGGTCTTGGGTCCGTAGGACCCATCTTGTAAACCGTTAGGGATAGAACAAAAGTTTAAATGTAAAATTTTTTTTCATAAACATCACTGTTTACTCGTGAGGGCGCCAATTAGGCGGAAATTTTATAATAGGTACTATACTTGATTATCAGTTATGTATGTGTCACATGTTTGTATGTGTAATGTGATAAATAAATCAACACTGACTATGCATGGTATTTCAACAATTAACTCAGTCAATTGTTTGTTTTCACTTGTATTATATATATTTGTACATATGTCATCTATAAAAAATTTGAATGAATAATAATAATGGTTATTTTATATAGTAAAAAATCAATTTTCGGGATAACGTTTTCAAATTAATATAAATAAATAAATATCGTTATATATTTTAAATTTTGTTTTATTTTATTCTATCCCATTTTTTCTTTCAGAACAAAATTATTAATGAACTAATTAATTTTTTTTTAGTAAAGGTACAAACAAATTCTTATAAAATATAGGTGAGATAAAGAAGTTGGATTGTAAATACGTAATATTCTTTTTGGATTTTCATTTTATTTTTGTGTGGTATTTGGTTTGTAAAAAAAAAGTTGATGCAAAAAAATTTTTTTAAGATGAAATTAATTATATGGAATTATGTGCAAGTAATTCGTAAATAGTTTTTATGTATTTTGATTTCATTTAAATAAAGTTGAAAACTCAAACCCTGTTTTTATTTTATTTTTCCCCATCTCTCTGTAGCTATACAATATTATTTCAGTTAAAAATAGGTAAGTATTTCGAACTTCACGATAGGTAAGTATTTCAAACTTCGTTTGCCATTATTTTTTGTAATAATACTACTCAAAATTTTCCGAAAATGAGTTTTACTTTTTGTTATAATTTAAGAAAGTCGAAAATATGAATATAATTATTTATTAATACGAACAACAGAGCCCTAATGGTATAATGGTTAGCGTATCTGACTTCGAATACAAAGTCCCTTGGTTCGAAACTAAGTGCGGACATATATTAAAAAAAAGTTCATTAAATCTTTTAAGCAAAATCTGATTTTTATTTTCATTTTTTTTCAAATTTCCACCACAGCATGTTTGCCTAGTAAATGATGAAAAAATTAGTTTTTTTTCGTTCAAAAACTTCAATTTTTTTCACATTTCTACTAGGAGAACATCAAGGACGGACGGAATAAGTAGTACCTGATAGCAAGGTAATTGTTGTCACCTCGTAAGTCAGAAAGTTAGTGGTCTGCACACCCGTGTTTGGTGAGTGTGACCTCTAGTGGGCAGACCAATAACTTTCTGCCAAAATAAAATTTTAGACTTTCGGGGTGAAAACACTTACTCGCCTTTCTCCTTATCAGGAACTACTAATTCCCACTTATGTTCTCCTAGTACAAATGTTGAAAAAATTGAAAATTTTTTCGAAATTATATTATTTTTTGAATATAAAATTAAACTGACCAATTATTTAATATATTAGCTGACCAATTATCAGCGAATGCTTCCCGATCGCGCATAGGTGGAGTTTTTTCAATCTTTAATAAAAAATTTTCTGATGCTGACCAATTAATGAGACCAACTGACCTTTTATGACCAATTTCTGACCTTTCAGATGGTATAATTGGTCAATCGAAATTCCGCACATGAGGTGCTAAGATCGCGGAGCTCACCAAAAATTATGAAAATTTTTAACATTTGTATTAGGAGAATATAAGTTACAAGGGAAATAGTAGTACCTGATAGGGAAATGGTAAGTATGTGTTTTCACTCTGAAAACCCTTTTCTTGTATTAGTATAAAACTTTTAATTTAACTATTTGTTAAATTAACGTTTCTTTCCGTTTACATAGCGAATTATTTGCACCTTCACGGATACAGCCTCTCTGTACTTGATTAGCATTTAATGAAAAGTTTTGGGTATAAAATTAATAAACAAATGCAATCAATAAACATTATATATTGATTTATTTTTATTTAATTGATTAATTAATCAATTAGTTATGTTTATGTATAATTAATAAATTGAAACGGTTTTAACGACATTAGCTGATAAAGCAAGTATTATTATTAAAAATGAAGGTAGGAAAAATCAACTTGATAATTTGTAGAAAAGAAAACATAACATAGAAAAGTATGAATTTTAAAAATTATTTCGGTGAAAAAATTTAAATTACAAAAATAAAATACATCTAAATGCCATCTATGATATACATAGTGAACTAGCTATGTATTTCGACGATAGTGCCATCTATGATAAACTTGTTGAACTAACTTTTATTTCGATGTAGTGCCATCTATGGTAAATGTGTTGAACTAAGTATTAATTTCGGCGGTAGTGCCATCTATGAAAAACGTATTGAACTAAGTATTAATTTCGGCGGTAGTGCCATCTATGAAAAACTTGTTGAACTAATATCAATTTCGATGGTAGTGCTACCTATGAAAACTTTTTGAACTAACATTTATTTCGATGGTGGTGCCACCTATGAAAAGTCTCTTGAACTAACCTTTATTTCGATGGCTGTGCCATCTATGGTAAACTTGTTGAACTAAATATTAATTTCGACTGCAGTGCCCTCTATGAAAAAGTTTTTGAACTAACATTAATTTCGATGGTAGTGCCACCTATGAAAACTTCCTGAAGTACCAATTTATTTTTGACTAACGATAATACCCTATTGTAAAATCGACTCAGAGAATATATCGGTCAAAGACTATAGGATAGACAAGAAGCAGAAGTATAATTATAAGTGACATCTGGAGTCTGAGGCGATCAACTTTTAAGTTTGTAGGCCTTTGCGGGTATGGCTATTAAGTTTAACTACTTTGCGGGGGTGACTATTAACTATTAAGTTTGAAAGCCTGACTCGGTAGAGGCGCTGAAACTCGTATACTACGATTTTACATTAGCTCATATGGGCTGCTTCTCCTCTATCCTATGCTCTTTGATATCGGTAAAGTATAGTGTCTGATCGAATTGAGTGACAGTGAAAACTTATAGGTGTGAAACTGGCTTTATAAATAATTAAATAACCTCAAGAAGATGTCAGGTCCATTGATGCGAGGTTTATTTGTAAATTTTTCAAAACTATGTTTGAAAAATAATTTAACACAATTTATTAAACCAAAAATCACGTCAGCAATACCAAATTTATGTGCGTGTCGTGAAATAAAATCAAATAGTCATTTATATAACCTCACAAAATTACAACAAGAAGAAGTCCAGGATACGACCAAAATTGATAACCAAATTACAACAGGTTTTTTAAATATCCATTATTTTATTACTACAATCTTAATGATGAAATTTTATTCATTTAGAAATTATATCGAAAATCAAAGAACAAGTTGCTAAAAAAGAACATGGTCGTTTATTTGCTGTGGTCCATGTCGCTGGTAAACAATTTAAAATCACTTCAGGTGATATAATTATTATTGAAGGATATTGGCCACCAACAGTTGGCGATCAATTAACTTTGGATAAAATTCTATTAATTGGTGGAGCAGATTTTTCATTTATTGGACGGCCATTAATTCAAGACGGTTTAGCTGAAGTGAAAGCAACTGTAGTTGAAAAATCTATTTCACATACAAAAACACATTTTCGTAAACGAAAACGGAAACAATACATGAGAATTAATTGTAAGTAAACGAACTTTTATTTATAATTCAGTAACCTTGTCGTCTGAAAGTATGGGCTAGTCTCATGAAGGTTAAAAAGAAGGAGAACGATCGCCATAGAAAATATTGTCCCCGAAATATGGATAAAATAATTGAGGCGCTGCGATCGCTAAGTTGTATCAATAAAAGCGGGCTGTTGTGCGCTAATTTGAAATGATATATCAATTTGTACATTATGCAACTAACTTCATCTACTTGTACTCATAAACAGCTAACTTCGCAGATACTACTTCTTGATGACAGCGCGGCTGGTGGCTGAAAAATTAACTATAAATTCTACAAATTTTCAGGGACAGACGCGCTAATGCTTTAACACGTAGCGATCGTTCTCCTTCTTTATAACCTTCATGGCTAGTCTGCATCAAATCCGGTAGTTCGGATTATTCGATGACTTGTTTATGATGCTGGTCTAATGAATAATCCAAGCTTGTGACCTTGACCGCCGAAAGCAACTTTCAAGAAACGATAATATGAGACTAAAATTGCCTCTGTAGACCCAATAAATTCATCATTTATTCTAACTTTGCAATTTTTCAGACGTCATTCGAACTACTCTAGCAGAGGCTAGTTTCACTTACCTCCGATGAAGTGTGCTAGAGTTGCTCACGGTCAAAATTCATTCAGAACGAAAGAAAATTGCAAAAAATTGCGAAATTCGAAAAAATGATAATCTTTGAAAGAATTTGTTTCGGAAACTATTAGGTCTACAGAGACGATTCGAGGCGCATATTGTAGCAAATTAAGTTTACTTTAATTTCTTGAAAAATTACTTCTCTTGTATTGTGGCAAATTTAGTCTACTTAGATTTTATCAAAAAACTAGTCCTTAAGGGTTTCAATCAGGGTTCGAAAATATCCGATATTTATTATAAATATCAAAATATCGGATATTTTTTATATATATCCGATATATATCAAAATTTTGATATTTAAAAAAAAAATAAAATGTTTTAAAGGTTTTATCTACTTAGGCACTTCAAATCAGACAAATGAAACCAAAACATAAAATATTCTTCTAGATCAGGCAAAATCATTTAAAAATAATAAAATTTTTATAAATAAAAATCAACTTTAAAATAAAAAACAATTTTATAAATTGTTATCAGTCAATGGTCATACCTACACTTAGACAACAAAACAATAAACATTACAAATAATAACTCTAGAGTATAATCAGTCTTTTAATTATCAGATCAGTCATCAGTCATTCGTAATAAACTGTTAATTATCAAATAAAAAATAAAAAAATGTCGTTTCATAATTGTGCTTGGTTTGACTGCAAGGAAGATAAAGCTAGATCATCTTCCGATTCTGAATCTTACTTAAATTTACTCTTTAGTAACGAACTTTTTCTGACACGACACGATTAGAGCTTAGTATTAGTAGGTTTTAACTCTACTCCAATGCCATCAAAATTTGAGAAGTAGAAATACGGTAACAAACGCCAAAAATTACTAAATAATATTAAATATTTTAAAATCATTTTTGTATTGACATATATCATAAAAATTCACGTGATATATATCCATTGATATATATCCTCGAACCCTGGTTTAGGTCCACATTTTTTGGGAGACGTCAGCAAGATCTTCTTGGTCTCTATTATCGATAGAAAATCAAGGCGAGAGAGGATCTGCAAATTGAAGGTGCTAAGGACCTTTATTATTAAGGCAGCCAACCCAATCTTAAATGTTTATAATAAACAGAAATTAAAATGATTATAATTTGAATTTACAGTTTATCGAGTGCCTCAAACAATGTTACGAATCAATTCAATTGAAATTATTGGAGAATTAAATAATCCTGCTCGAGTTGAAGGTCTTGAACGACATATTTTTTAATTAATTACAAATGTTTCATTTAAAAAATATATAATAAAAATAAACTTAGAATTATAAATGTATGTTTGTTTTTTTTGATCCCCTAAATTCCCGTGAGATTCTCAGGATGTAAGAGATGTAGGAAGTGTTTGTTTGTGTTGTGTAACTTCATGTTGGATCGTTTCCATTGTATGATCACATAATTTTTGTACATCTTCTAATCCACGTTTTAAAATATCAATTGCCCGTGAATTGTACGTTTGAATTCGAAAATGCATTTTTGATTCGGCTGGATGTGGTACTGTGTACCCACAAAATTGAACTTCTGGACTAAAAAAACAAAAACAGTTCAAATTGAGTATATAGACCTGGAGCTAGGGCTAGACAAGTAAAAAAAGAAAACTTACTAGCTACAAATAATATATCTGAGAATGTTTCCAAAAGTGTGTCCTTCATTTTCAAATATAAATGTTCTAGATTTATCACCAGACTGCTCATCCCCCGCTAGCTAAAAGTGTAAATAAATTTTTTAAGTTAATTTTTATTTAATTAGTTTTCATTTAATTTAAAATTTACCTCTGCAAAACTCATTTTAAATTGTTTTATATTTTTATTATTATAACATAACCTAAATATAATTTTTTTGTTCACATGCTAAGTGGTTGCGTTCAGCAGTAAATCAGCAATCAATATGAGTTTAGAGGTTGCGTTCTACCGCTCAAAAGTTATTCCCTAATTAACATGATATGTTAATTAGGGACGAAGTAGGGCTTACAATTAGTTAAATTTTTTGAGCGCGCCACATTTCCTGAAATATCCACCTGAGAAGAAAAGTTACTTAAAACTTTTTACAACATTTAAAAAAAAACGATATGAAATACAATGTTGCATGTATGCTTAGATCTTTAAAACTGCGCAACGGATTTTGATGCGATTTTTCTAATAGGTTTTCTGATAGCATTTTTTTCATCCGTTTCGCAGAAAAGTGCAGGGGGGAGGGCAGGTGGTATTGATTGTGGTTTAAAAAATACAAAATATTTACAAATGTATAAAATTGTATATTTTACTTGATTATGTTGTACAAAAACAAAACACAGTAATTTCATGCATATTAATTAATTTATTGATAATCAATCAATCAACATTTATTCATTCATTGGTCGTTACGTTATAAAATTTAAAAAATTATAGTTTATAAAAATTATTATAAAAAATATCAATCAATCAATCATATCAAATATTATCAAAATAAATTCTAATTAATACTTACTTAGGTTGCTCACTCAAAAGTTTCATAATTCAAGTCTTGTAATTATAATTTATTTATTACAGTTAATAATTAATATATAGTCTAGTTAATAAGTTCAAATTGGTGAAATATAGAAATAATGGTCGTAAAAATATATGATAGCTTCTTTCTTAACATTTTTGTTAGTCTACAAAGTAAACGAAAATTTTCTCAATAAACAACTGTTTAAATTACTGAAAAATTAACTTTAAGATAAATTTCCACAGCGATAATAAATTCTTTAAAGTGTTTAGAAATCATCACAATTTTTTCAAATTTTTAAATTATTATTTACTATCTTAAAAAAATTAATTAGTGTTAGATACTCGTTTTTGACAATATTACAACTTTTAAAAATGACGTAAAAATATCTATTTTCAGGGTTATTATAAATAATGGAGATAGACTTTCGAGAGTGGGACTTTTTGATGTGAAACATCTATAGCCGCACGTAAAACAGATTTCTGCTGTATGATGGTATTATATACATACATTCTATATGCAGTAGTGTGTAGACAGTAGTAGTAGCTATATGATGGTTTATATATACAGTCTATATGCAGTAGTGTGTAGACAGGCAGTAGTGTGTACAATAAATGCTGTATTTATTACATATCTTGATAATGTTATGTCCAATACTTTTGTAACATACTTCACTTACCATCGACCCATTGTCACAGTAATACCGTCTTCAGAGGCAACATCGAATATAACTATTACCGAAGTCACTGATTAAACGAATTAAGTAGTCACGATTTGAAATAAATTCGTAAATTTTTGTATTTAATGAAAATAAATGTTTATTCAATAGTCATCGTTATCTGGAAAAAAAATCGTAATATTTTATTTTATCATTATGACATATTTAGTTCCTATCACAATCTGTTCTTTTCTGCATATTACTTTTACAAAATAATGTCGATGTTTCACATCTGCCAGGCGTCCCGTGACGGCTCAAATTTTTTTTATTAGAAATTTCCTCCTCTTTAAAAATTTTTGAAGCATGTATATATGAAATATATCAAGGTATACTAAGTCCCAAGTTTGTAACGCTTAAAAATATTGATGCTATCATCAAAATTTTGGTATAGGAGTTTATAAAATTACCTAATTAGTCCATTTCCGGCTATCCGTCCGTACGTATATCTGTCTGTAAACACGGTAACTCAATAACTAAAGAAGATATCAAGCTAAAATTTTTATAGCATGCTCAGGACATAAAGAACGAGGTCGAGTTCGTAAATTAACAACATAGGTCAATTGGGTCTTGGATATGCAAGACCCATTTTGTAAACCGTTATAGATAGAACAAAATTTTAAATGAAAAAAATATTCGCTATATAAAAATAAACAACTTTCGTTTGAAACATTTTTTCGTAAACATCACTATTTACCCGTGAGAGAGCAAATTATATAGTTTGTATTATGTGAGAATATGGGTAATGTGTGTGTGGCTATCTATCTTTACTTATGACGTAAAAAAACAAACGATTGCGTAATCAACAATGTCTATATATGATATTTCAACAATTAACTCAGTTAATTGTATGTTTTCACTTGTGTCACTAATTTGAACTTATTATTTTTATTTGATATAGTTTTTAAGAATCGATATATCACATTTGTAACATATGTTGCGTATGTAAAAAATGCATATGATCAGGAAACAGCATTTGTTGTTGATGAGCAGGATGTGGTTCCTCTGGGTTCAAATTCAAGTTCAAGTTGTGGTGCGTTGCTTGTAATATGAATTGATTTTGATGAGCAGGATGTGGTTCCAACAAACTTATATTGTTTTGTTGAAATGGTAACATAAATGTCATATTTGTTGCATAACTTGTATCTAAAAACAAATGAAATTCATAAAATTAAAGTCTCAGAGTCAAGTGATTTTAATGTTTAGTTACAATGCTTCTGATTGGCTGCCTATTTTAATTAATAGCAACTATCTATATGCGTATCGGATCAAAAAAAGGAAGAGGACTTTTGTCTTAGAATTTTATTTTCTACCTGATTCAACAAAAGCGCGCGGTACTTACGGGACACCCTGTATAATTTAAACGAACAATTCTTGTATATATATTTGAAATCTCGGAAACGACTCCAAAGATTTTCATGAAATTTGGTATGTAGGCGGTTTCGGGGGCGATAAATCGATTTAGCTTGGTTTCATTTTTAGAAAACGTCGGTTTATCAAAGCTCCAGTCATCCTTATCATTATCATCTGCTTACTACTTAAAAATAGAATAAATAAAAAAACAAACTTACTGGCCACAAGTTCATATTGTGGAAATAAATGTGTTTGCATATTCATTTTTGAATCTTCATTTAATTGAATAGCTGCTGCTGCTGCTGTTGTTAATAAATTATTGTGATCCGTTGTTAACTTTGAATAATCCAGTAATAATGGATCATTTATTAACTGCTGACTGACTGCTGCATGACTTTCTAATGATTCCATCATTAATGAATTTGAATTCATTTCTGTTGAATCGATGACTGTAGTATCTGTATCAATAGTTGTTGCTTGTTCAAGTTGATTCTGATCTAGTTCTAGATCTAGATCCAATTCTGGTTCTGATTGACTATGATGATGATGACTTTGAACAGGGTGATCAGAACCAGGTGTTGGTGTTGGTGATGGTTTAACATCTTCTTGCTTTGGTGTTGGTACTAAACATAATCCAGTTTTATGATCAACTTTATGTCTTCGTCTTATATGTTTTAACCAGTTTGGATAATTTGTAAAGGTTCGTTCACAATATTTACATTTATAAGGACGTTCTCCTGTGTGTATATTATGATGTTGCTGTAAAACGAACACGGAATATATTATCATCTTTTTTTTTTTTTATAAATTCAAAACACACTATTTTTATCAAAAATTTTCTGAAAAATTTCAACAGCATACCTTGAAAATGCACAGTTTCAAGTGATTTGCTCGAAAATTAACGGAGTTATAATGAAAAGAAAGTTGAACCTCGTGCCTTTTTATACTCTGTTTATATGAAATATATATCAAGGTATAATAAGTTTATTCCAAAATTTGTAACTAGAGCTTACGAATATTGATGTTACCAACAAAATTTTGGTATACGTGTTCATAAAATCACTTAAAGAGTTCATTTCCGGTTGTCCGTTGCCGCGGCGTAATAAATCGACTATGTAATTCATCTGATGGCGCAGAATTAATCCCATGACCCTAATGTTAGTAAAATAGACTTGGAATAGCTGACTGGCTTACCTTTAATTTTGTACTGCTAAGGAATCCTTTATTACAATAAGAACATACATGAGGTCTTGATACAGCGTGTACAAGTCTATGAACCTTGAGGCATCTTTCAGTCTTATACATTTTCTTACA
Source organism: Chrysoperla carnea (assembly GCF_905475395.1). Classification (NCBI taxonomy): domain Eukaryota; kingdom Metazoa; phylum Arthropoda; class Insecta; order Neuroptera; family Chrysopidae; genus Chrysoperla; species Chrysoperla carnea. The sequence goes on from NC_058340.1 coordinate 898,696, forward strand.
AACATTACATTCAAATGGTCGTTGTTCACTATGAAAGCTATGATGGCGAGCTAAATGCGATTTTTCAGCAAAACTGTAAAAAAATAATTATGATAAAAATTTGAAAACGTTATATGTACAGTGTGTGCATTTAAGATGAAGACACCCTCATATAATCGTTATTTATATGATTCTGATTTTGCGTATTTGAGAAATTTTTATTACGTTTTTCATGGAATTTGATAAAGGAATAAGGGAGATAAGGGTAGGACAGTAAAAAAACTTGCTATAGTAATAATATAGAAGATATTTTTGTACCTTTTGCCACATTGATCACAAGTAAAGGGTCGTTCTCCAGTGTGTTGTTTGACGTGTTGTTGCATATTCACTTTTTGTGTAAACGTTTTACCACATATATCGCACATAAATCGACGACCTAATTTGTGAACATTCATATGAGCGGTTAATCCTCCACGGGTATGAAGTCTGTAAATCACAACAAATTAAAATTTTAAATATTGATCCAAGCAACAATCTCTATCTGGTGCAGGAGTTTATGGATCTATAATAAATGAATCGATTCCTCTTGGTCGTATATACGACGGTTCTTCAATCGGAAATCTTCGCCATGTTGAGAGATGTCCAGATAGTCAGGTCGCTCTTTAGGTCCCTTGAAGCCTCAAGATTCCATATCGAGGATAGTCTATGAATGCTTCGAGGAGCAGAATCACCTGGTACTGAACAACACAGTCAGGCAGATCTGGGTTTCAGGCCCCTCTGGCGTTAAAGGGAATGAAGTAGCAGACTCTCTGGGACGAGAAAGGTCGTCTCAAACGCCCCCTTCACCTTAGCTTGTTATTCCCATAGCACGATGCTCCATAATTTACCGAATCAAAGAATGCGTGGCGTCTGAGTAGCTTTATTTAGATTTAGATTTTAATAGCGCCTATGATTATTAATCCAAGGAACTCAGGTTAGTGAAACAAACATTTGGAAATATTACCGCTTCGACATGGTATTTCAACAATTAATTCAGTCAATTGTTTATTTTCACTTGGTTTATACATACGTTTTGCCGCATTCGCCACAAGGGAAGTCTTCTTTTTGATTCTGACGATGTTTTCTAAGATGAATATTCAAACCAGCTCGTGTGACGAATCCCTTCTGACATTCGTCACACGTAAATGGTTTAATATCGGTATGACGAGCTAGAATATGTAAATGTAATATACTCCGAAGACTGAATCCTTTCGAACAATGACTACACCTACAACAAAAATTTATACTATTGTTAATATATTTGACAAACTGAAGGCTTTAATTTTATAACTAGTGTGCTGTGGAATGTAAAAACTGGACAAATTGATAATTTAATAGTGTTATGTATTCAAATAGTTTAACAAACTTGTAATAATTATGAGTGTGGACCAAAATAATGAACAAATTAAAAATGAGAATTTTGTCCTGAAAATCGATATATAATCAATGAATAAGCCGGAAAAAAGTGTCGAAAAGTGTCATAAGGGAGGGGACATAGGGTACCAAGAGGGAAACATATGTAGCTCAAATATTTTTTAAATGCTATTTTGGTTTAAAATTTTGATCTAGTGTGTTTTTTGGTCACTGAATACGAATCCAATGTGGTATTACCCGGATTCTGTCCATCTTCCGAAAATCGTGCCATTTTTGGCCAATAATAATGCTTTTTTTGCATAAAAACTGCAAATTAAGTATTTATCGTCCAAACTGTGCTTTAGGAGATATTTTTGATTGATTGACATTATCAGATTACACGAATTCTGTCACGTATTTCGAAAATCGTGCTATTTTTGGTCAAGAATTTCATTTTTTTGACACAAAAACGGCAAACTAAGTATTTATCAAAAATGACACGGGGTATTCGGAAGGCGTCATAGAATCCATGTAAACTGCGAAAAGAAATATCTGCTAGAGCAAAGTTTAGACGACAAATATAATAAATGACTTACTTGTAACGGCCTTCTGCAATGTGTCGATAACAATGAGATCGAAATGTTGAATAAGTATTCATAGTTTTGTCACAATAACAACATGTATAAACAGGCCTTAAACTATATGCACTTCCATAATGTTCGTCGAATTCATGTTTTTCAGCAAACACTTCACTGCATACATTACATTTAACACCCCAATGAGCACGCCATTCTTCTTCAACTGTTTTTTTAGTTTTTTCATCTAATTCTTCATTATCTCCAACTAAAAAAATAGATCAAAATTAAAAGCGTTCACAAATTTGGAAAAAATAAATTACAGTTGGATAAATCTACTGGATTTTAATAATAAATTCAGAAAATTTTGGAAGAAGGCAAACTTTTTTTTAAGTAGGTTTCTTTCATTGTAAAAAAATACAGAAAAGGAGTTTTCCGGTTCCGAAACGATCCGCATGACCTTCTGCACGCGGTTTTATATCTCTGCATTGTTTTCTTTGGCGGCGTTTTCTTCAATGTCTCTGCTTCTATTGGTCGAATCAAGACGAAAAACAAATTTAATTGTTTGTAAAGAATTTCTGCATCGAGCTTGTCTGTTATCGAACCCTGGACATAGCAAAATAACCTCGAAATCTCAATAAAATCGCTGTAACCTCATATTTTCAACTTTCTCTGATAACTTTTCGAAAAATGAAGGAATTACGTTGAAATTCTGGAAAACGATGTAAAACAATCCCTACCCCTACTTCGAGTGATATGGAAGGGAGAATAAGTGAGAGCAAAGGAGGTGAAGGCTATAACACGGTGGTCTTTACCAATTTTTATTTTTCGCGTATCAAGCTAGTTTGATATAAATAACTTACCAGCATCTTCACGTAATCCTTTAAAAAAGTGATCGGAATCCATATCAGGTGGAGAAGTGTGAATATCTTCAAGTTCTTCATCGTCAATATTATTATAATCGATATCATTTGAAAATTGTGACGAATCGAGATCAGGTGATCCAGGTGAAATCGAATTTTGATTGATAACTATTCTATCATTGCAGTTAGTACTATTATTTTCATCATCATCATTACTGACCATTTCTTCTTCCAATTCTTGTTCAATATCTTTAAATTCATTTTGAGAATCATCACTAAATGCTTCTTCTACGAAATTATTCGAGTCTTCTTCGAAATTATAATTATTTCTTGGGAATGTAGCTAAAGGAAATATATTATTTTGTTTGGCACGTTGAGGTTGTAAAGCTTTTCTACGACGTCGAAATACTGGTGAATTTCTAGGCGAGGATGGCACAAAAACAGATTCATCTATAATACAAAAAAAAAAAAAGTTCCATTTTTCTAAAGTTCAAATTTAATTCAATTTTTATACCCTGTATATATGAAATATATCAAGGTATACTAATTAGTCAATTTTCGATGGTCTATGGACACGATAATTCAAAAACGAAAAGAGTGATCAAGCTGAAATTATTACAGCGTGGTTAGAACGTAAAAAGTGAAGTTGAGTTCGTAAATGAGCAAACCTAGGTCAATTGAATCTTGGGTCCGTAGAACCAATCTTGTTAACCGTTCGAGATAGAACAAAAGTTTAAAGGTAAACAAGTGAAAACAAACGATTGACTGAGTTAATTGTTGAAATACCATGCATAGTCAGTGTTGATTTCTTTACCACATTACACATACAAACATGTGACACATACATAACTGATAATCAAGTATAGTACATATTATAAAATTTCCGCCTAATTGGCGCCCTCACGGGTAAACAGTGATGTTTACGAAAAAATGTTTCAAACAAAAGTTGTTTAATTTTTGATAAGGAACATTTTTTACAGTTAAACTTTTGTTCTATCTCTAACGGTTTACAAGATGGGTCCTACGGACCCAAGACCTAATTGACCTATGATGCTCATTTACGAACTTGACCTCACTTTTTACGCCCTGAGTACGCTGTAAAAATTTCAGATCGATATCTTTTTTCGTTTTTGAGTTATCGTGTCCACAGACGGACGGACGGACGAACAACCGGAAATGAACTAATTAGGTGATTTTATGAACACCTATGACAAAATTTTTTTCCTAGCATCATTATTTTTATACAAACTTGGAACTAAACTTAATATACTATGTATATTTCATATATACATGGTATAATAATATTACTTTTATAACTGTAGCCATAGATCAAATAAAAATTAATTTATTCTGTGTAAAAGAATAATATAATTAATTACCTAACAAACTATCTTCATTATCACAAAATTCTGTAGTTAAATTTGGTTGCTTTTCATATCCATTAACTAATGGAACATCTAACGATATTCCAAGCCCAAAAGCTTCAAAATCTTCATCTTTAATATCTAAATTATATTCATTCTTAACTTCTGCTTTAATTTCTTCGGAAGGAACTTCAGATTCACGGTGCCGCATTATGATTAATAGGAATTATCTAAAACATATATATTTATTGAATAATCATAATTAGCAAGTTTTTGTATTTGTATTGAGTACACTTAACTCAATGTTTTGATTTAAAAAAATAACATAAACATTGTTAAATTGAATGAAAGTAAATAAATAAATGATAAAATAATCAAGTATTACTGGAAATACATACATTTTATAACATTTTGTTAAAAATATCGCAATAAATAAATTACATTTAAAGTTTTTAGTATAAATAATACTGTATATTGTCTAAACAAACGCCATTTTACTGATTACTCAAAATATGCCATATATATTCTATGAAATATGCTAAAAACATGTTTGTTAAATTTGCAAACATATTGATTGTTACTCTATCTGGTTTATACATCCATAACTAAAAACAATATTATATTATTTAAATTAAAGCGGCAAATTATTAATTCATCTTTTAAATAAATAAAATAAATTATTTAATATACATATAATTTATGATTTTATTCCTTTAATCTAATAAATATAATACATTTAAAAAAACACATGTAACGTTAGATTGAAATATTTTATTTTTTTGAAAAATTTGTATTTTAATAAGGGAAGAGTAAAATTATGATTTTTATGAATATTAAAATATTCTCCTTTTTATTACTGACTCATTGTTTTCGAAGATGTTGAAGTTTAATTATTTATTGAGTTCATTTTTAAGAGGAAATTATATGCCAAAATTTATTTTTAAATCTGTTCATATCTAACAGTTGATTATCCCATTTTTCCTCACCTATAAAATTTTAGCCCTAAGTTCCCTAAGCCCTAAGAGTTCTCCTGACAAAGGTATGAATTCTTCGGATTTAAGCAAAAAATCTAAAAATAATTCATTCTAATAAAAAAACAAGTGAAAACAAACAATTGACTGAGTTAATTGTTGAAATTATACTAGGTCCTAAAAAAAAAATTTTTAATTCGAAAAAAAAATCAAAAAAATCAAACAAAAAATATATATATTCTTAATAAGGACTTTGGTGTAAAAAAAAAAAACAAAAAAGGGAAACTCTTATTAATTGTAGGAATAATTATAGAGTAATAATAAAGTAATTATAAGTAATTATAGAGACGGGGACACAAAGAAGATTAGAAGGATGTTCGTCGTCTGGGCCCATCGAGACTTTTAACAAGGGTGGTTGACAATAATAACATAGGTTGGGGGCCGCGTGTGCCACATATAAACAGACATAGACTGATATACACATTACCACTTCTTTGTGTTGCTCTGTCGGGTACAAGTGAAATTTACAAAGTTTAAAAAACCCTCGACAAATTTTTCGGGTATGGAATCCTAAACTCGCACTTGAAACATAATTAAGAACACTCTCCATTAAATTACCTTTCAAACGAAACAAAATCGGTTCATCCGTTTAAGTGCTACGATACCACTACAGACAGACACACACACATAGCGGTCAAACTTATAACACCCCTTTTTTTAGTTCGAGGGTTAAAAAAACAAATAGATATAGAAAACATTCAACAACAAAATAAAAGATTGACAATTTTTATTTACAATATCGAACAACATTTTCAAGATTAAATCAACATTATTATATAATCAATGATCAACTAACTATTGTGGTTGTATTATAATTGTAGAGTTAACTTTTATAAAAAATTAAGCGATTTCAGTATTTCATTGAGACTTCAGTTTAACATTATCAATACATCATCATACAATCAATATTTTTTAAATATTGATTGAACATTATTCAGATTTTAAGAACCAACACACTCAACATCTAAATCAGATTCTCTTAATACATTTGAACAATTCAAACATAATGAATTTTTAATTTTAGAATTAAATCGTCTACATCGTGGACATTGATTCAATGTTGTTGTTTTTAAACTAATTTGTACTGTTTTTTCTATTGGTGTTACTTCACTTGTTGTATCCAAAGCCACTTCAGACACTTGCCAGATATCTATTAATTCTGAATCTGTAGATATTGGTTCATCTTGAAACATCTGAAAATAATAATTATTATTAATTACATTTATTAATTAAATATTTATTATTAGCTGCGCCTCGCGATTAAAAGAGATTTTGAGAAATTCCATCGTTACTGTGTAAATTAATGAAGCCTTCTTGAGAAAAATGAAATAGGAATCGTACATTTTACCGGGATAAAAATTATCCTATGTGTTATTCCAGACTATATTCTATTCCTGTGCCAAATTTCATCCAAATCCATTTAGTAGTTTTTGCGTGAAAGTTTTTTTTTCGAATGTTTTTTATTAATACTAAGCACACAATTTAATTTAAAATTTTGTTGATCATCTTTCCTGGCTGCTTCAAATCACATTTCCTTTAAATTTAATCTGATATATATTACAATCGTGAAAGTGATGGATGGATGGATGTTTCCCGGTAAAATGTATGATTCTTGTATCCTGTGGGATAGATTTGTTTTAATTTTTCATAGAGCAAAGGATCGACATGATTTTTTGCATAGGTAGTGGTAGTTTAGGGATCAGAAAATGATTTAAGCTATACTTTTATCTTGGAAAAATCTTTGGTTCCTATGGGATGGCATATAAGAACTGTGTTTTTTAAAAGTTCGTGAAATAGATTTGTATCGCATTTTTCTCAAACAGGCTTCATTAATTTATACAGTAACGATAAAAACTTTAATCCATGGGTAATATCACGGGGCGAAGCTAGTATTAATTAAAGCTCTTAAACTATTTAGTTTCGTTTTAAGCTTATAATTGTCCAATTAATATGTTCTTACATTTTTGATAGAATATATTAAATTTAATAAAAGGAAGGACATCCTATCCTATATAAAAAATAAAATATTAATACATACCGCTAGTTTATCATAATCTTGTTTAGATACACGAATGGCTGCAACCATGGTTGTAACATTTTGATTGATACACATTTTATTAATATCATTTTTAATATTTATAACAAATTCCATTGGTTCTTCAATTGTTAAATCCTGCCAAATAGGATCCAATACAAAACGTTCTTTAAATACAGATGATATTTGTAATTTACTAGGCATATGCATATTTATTTCTTCTGCTAGATGTGGTGCTATTGGCGCTATACAACTCATTAATGTCTAAACAAATAAACAATTGAAATTAATTACTTTAATGTTTATTAGTAGAAGGTCATCGTTTATGATTTAACCAAGACAATCAAAAACTAAGTCGCAACTGGTTTTTTTACACGAAATTTTTACTACTTTTGCTATTGATTCTTATGTCACAATCGGAGTACCCATTTATCGGGTTACGATAAATACCTACTTTTGTGACCAACGCTTAATTTTGAAGGTAGTATGTCGAAAAAAAACGAAAATGTGCACAAATACTTCAGCTAGAACCTTTAAATTGAACTTTTTTTTTTATTTGATGCATAGTTTTTTTGTAATTCGTAATTTTTAATTCTGATCAAAACCTCCCACAACTACCCTCCCAAAAAAGCGGTTAAGTACGCCCCCTGAAAGGTCGACTTTTTTTAATAAGTGTTTACAACCTAATAAACAACTAATAAATAAAATTTCAAAGATACATTAATTTTTTCTTTATTACCATGATATTTTATTTAATTTTGTTGTGCTAACTTTAATTAAAGAATAAATTAAAAACTTACCCTTAACGTTTGATACAAGACATGTTGAACACATCTTCTACTTGTACTTGTCTTATTTTCACAATATAATCGATTTTTAACTGAAGTACAATACAACGCAGATATATAATTTGATATAAATTTATTTACAATCGTACAAACTTTATTAAATTCATAATTATCATAGAAAATCGACACCTGAAACATTTTTAAATATATTGAGTCATTATTATCCCTATCTTTATCTATATCCCTATTAGATTATAAATGTGAAAGTAAGGATGTTCGTTTGTCTGTTTGTTTGTTACGCTTTCACGCAAAAACTAATGAATGGTTTTTAATGAAACTGTACAACAATATAGCTCATACATCAGAATAACACATGAGCTATATTATTAAGATATATTTAAAAAAATATATAACAAATTTAATTCTATCTGACATTTTACTGCTCCATCTATGATAATCATTTTAAACCATAACTTAAACATTTCTGTAAAAATTTAAAATAGTGAATGTAAAACAACTCATGGCCACATTTTCTGATATATTTAATGAATTATGACTATTTTACACTTAAAAAAATCTCTTCAAGTGTTATGGAATTGAGATAAGTGAGATCAATAGAGGGAGAGGGAATATAAAGCGGTGGTTTTCATTTTTAAGCCCAGTGAAGCGGGCGGGTATAAAGCTAGTATTATAATAAAACAGTACTTACTTGCTCACACAATTCAAGTAAAAGATGAAGAATATAACGATCTAATACTTTGAATTCATTTATATGAATTTGTTCAGAGGGATCGTAATCATATAAATTCGCCATCAAAAATCTAAACACACTTCGCATTTTTTGTAAGTTTTCTGCACTTAAATCTAAAGTACTTTGACGTAATGATATTTTGGAATCCGATAAAGCATGCGATGCTACCCACCATCTAAAATCATTTACAGAATTGTATACATAGATCATGAATCATTGTATAACGGAAGCTACACTTCAACTCAGAAAACGCATCTTGGTTTTTCCAATCTTTAAAAATTACAAAAAAACAATTCGCACCTTCGCCCAAGAATATTATTCGAGTTACAAAGTCCATAAACATTTTTTTTATGGTTGGTTAACAAAGCAAAATTAGACAAGCAATTGTAAACAGGCATGGAACATTAAATTATTACGACTTATTTTGATTTGAAAAATTAATTTTTCAAAGATACGTGATTTATTGTACACCTTGTATATCAATAAGCACATAAATAACGAAATAAATATTCTTTTTAAGGAACCCGATTTTTTCAAGAACTTGTATCTTTAAAATATAATTGATCGCATCATTTTAAATGACGTGGCTTGTGATATCCAAGAAATTTCTTTGAATGGATTAGAATTTTATAATGGAACAAAATCCATATCAAATCACGGGCCACCACTATTAAATAATATTAACTTTTTTTGATCTACTTTCCCCATTTGTTATTGATATAAATCGAACATTAGTTATTTTAAAATATAATTAAACCTTAGTACATCTGCACCATATGCCTTTTTTCCTTTATCTCCAGTGATGATTGTTTGTGGATCAATAACATTTCCTATAGACTTAGACATTTTACGACCAAGATCATCAACAACGAACCCATGAACATATAAATTTTTGTAAGGTGAACGTTCTGTAAGTCCAACAGATGTTAATAGAGACGATTGAAACCATCCAGTTATTTGATCAACTCCTTCCAAATATAAATCCGCTACTTGTTCATTATCTAGGACACTTGACCAAGAAACACCACTGTCAAACCATATATCTAAAATATCCTACACAATTTTATTGTCAATGAAATATTAATTTTGTAAAATATTACAAATAGAAATTTTAAAATGTAAGTTTAGTTTAAGTTAGGATAGATTAGGTTAGAGTGGCTGCCCTGGCTTGGGACACACTAAGACAAAACAAGAGTTTGTATAATATTCATTAATTTCCCGAAATTTTAATTTTGATCTTAAAATCTTGAAGATTCCAAAATATGAAAATTTGTGATACCTCGCCTAGGATAACATCGTTGAATAGTAAATCTTCCTCTTCTAAAACTGAATCAGGAATAATTTCTTTTTTAGACATAGTCCACCAAAAATCTGTATCATACTTCCGTATCAAATCACAAATATGCAAGATGAAAGACCTTTTTTTATATAAAATAAAAACATTAATTATTGATTAAATTCCATTAAATTAAATTTATTTAAACAATAGAAATGACTTTCTTCCTTCAGAATTACAATTTTGTTTTGCTTTTGATTTTAAGGATGTATGAATACCAAGGCAATATTAGATAAAAAGCTTGATTTTTATACCTTTTATCCACGTAATATATATCAAGGTATATTAAGTTTAGTCCCAAGTTTGTAACACCTAAAAATATAGATGCTACGAACAAATTTTTGGTATAGATGTTCATAAAATCACCTAATTAGCCCATTTCCGTCCACAGCTGTTCGTCCGTCTGCCTGTGGGCACGATAACCGTAGGACCCATCTATAAACCGTTAGAGATAGAACAAAAGTTTACTTGTAAAAAAATGTTCCTTATAAAAAAATAAACAACTTTTGTTCAAAACATTTTTTTGTAAACATCACCGTTTATCCGTTAGGGCGCAAACTATGACAAAAATTTGGTGCATTTTGTTAAAATATATCCCCTTAAGGACCCACAATAAAAATATTTAGCTAGATTATAAAATTATTAATTAGCTAGACCGGTTTCGATTGCTTTGGCAATCCTCTTCAGTAGCATTAAACCTCTTAAAATTAAAAAGTCTTAAAATTAAAAAATATTTACAAATCCGAAAAAAGAACCGCATCAATCTGAAACAAATAATAATAAAATATTACCCTTAAAATTAAAATAAAATTATTTACCCGATTATAATAATAATAAATCTTTATGTTACACCCTCTAAAATAATGTAACTGCCCGCTTTCACCTAAAACACAATAAAATATTAAGTTTTAATCCTAAGATAGGATTATCGTTATGAAAATATCAGAAAACTAAGGGATTAAGCCTGAAAATAAAATGTAAGATAAGAAACGTTGTAAATATAAAATAAAAAACACAGAAATAAAAATAAAAATAAAGAGAAAATTAGATTACCAACAAATTACAAATTTTAATCCTCGGTATACCTAAAACAGAATAAATAATTAGAATTTAGAAAAACCTGCAACAAACCAAAATAAAATTAAATGAAAATAAGCAAATTAAAAACAAAAATTAAAAAATAAAAATAGAATTAATTAAAGAACAATAGAATAAGTATTACCAAATGAAGTAAAATGGTGTACCTAAAACAGAAGAAATTATTAATTAGCGTACCTAAAACAGAAGAAATTATTAATTAGTGTACCTAAAACAGAAGAAATTATTAGTTAGTGTACCTAAAACAGAAGAAGTTATTAGTTAGTGTACCTAAAACAGAATAAAATATAAAATAAATAAAAAAATGAAAGTGAGCAAAATTATAAAAATACAAGAAAATAAGTTGAAAAAATAAAAAATTTTTACCAAATGACAAACTGAAACAAACAAAAAATCAAATTAAGTAAAAACAAACAAAGTTTGTTTGTTTCAGTTTGTCATTTGGTAAAAATTTTTTATTTTTTCAACTTATTTTCTTGTATTTTTATAATTTTGCTCACTTTCATTTTTTTATTTATTTTATATTTTATTCTGTTTTAGGTACACTAACTAATAACTTCTTCTGTTTTAGGTACACTAACTAATAATTTCTTCTGTTTTAGGTACACTAATTAATAATTTCTTCTGTTTTAGGTACGCTAATTAATAATTTCTTCTGTTTTAGGTACACCATTTTACTTCATTTGGTAATACTTATTCTATTGTTCTTTAATTAATTCTATTTTTATTTTTTAATTTTTGTTTTTAATTTGCTTATTTTCATTTAATTTTATTTTGGTTTGTTGCAGGTTTTTCTAAATTCTAATTATTTATTCTGTTTTAGGTATACCGAGGATTAAAATTTGTAATTTGTTGGTAATCTAATTTTCTCTTTATTTTTATTTTTATTTCTGTGTTTTTTATTTTATATTTACAACGTTTCTTATCTTACATTTTATTTTCAGGCTTAATCCCTTAGTTTTCTGATATTTTCATAACGATAATCCTATCTTAGGATTAAAACTTAATATTTTATTGTGTTTTAGGTGAAAGCGGGCAGTTACATTATTTTAGAGGGTGTAACATAAAGATTTATTATTATTATAATCGGGTAAATAATTTTATTTTAATTTTAAGGGTAATATTTTATTATTATTTGTTTCAGATTGATGCGGTTCTTTTTTCGGATTTGTAAATATTTTTTAATTTTAAGACTTTTTAATTTTAAGAGGTTTAATGCTACTGAAGAGGATTGCCAAAGCAATCGAAACCGGTCTAGCTAATTAATAATTTTATAATCTAGCTAAATATTTTTATTGTGGGTCCTTAAGGGGATATATTTTAACAAAATGCATAATACAGCCCACAGAAATGCTCATCTTAATTTGAATAAAAATTTGGTGTCTATTTTCTCCAAAACTACAAAAGATAGAGAGTTGAAAATTTTCAGGTATATGTCAAGTAGCAGCATTCAGCATATTCTGAATGTAGACAGTCAATTCGATTGTTTCTATGTTTATTTAACTATTTTGAACTTACTTTGAACAATAAGGTCGATCATTTTTGTAATTGTAAAACACAGGAATTGGAACACCCCAAACTCGTTGCCGAGATATACACCAATATGGTCGACTTCCTAATTTTTCCATCATTGCATTTCGTATACTTGAACTATTTTTTTGTGGATATATCTTGACATTTTCCATAAGTTCCTATTTCCATAAAATTTAAGTAAAGTAATTAATGCTAAGTATAAGAGAATCTGAATACATTTGTTATTTTATAAAAAATAACATCTTCATCAAAAATTGATTTAAATTTTTGAATAGATAAAAATAAATACGTACCAAAGCCTTTTCTTTTAATTTTTCAGTGTTGATAAACCATTGTTTACTTGCTTTAATTATAACAGGCTTCTCAGTTCTCCAATCATAAGGATACGAATGCGTATATTCATTTGTAGATAATATATTGTCACTTAAACACTTTAAAACGGCATTTGTACCTTCTTCGAGGACAGGTAAACCTCTTAATTTTAATCCAGTCTTATCATTAAACTTACCATCATCGTCCACAATTGATTCCTAAAAATTATTTTTTTAATTTTAAACATCTTTGAAAGTTAAGTTTTTGTATCTCTGACTGCCCTTAAGCCTTTAAAAGAGTGTTTCGATTGCTGGATATTTACGATTATCGAGACTGATATAAACTGTATTGATACAAATACGTACAATTTTTAATTTATTACGAATTCCCACCACAAAATCATCATGACCATGTCCAGGAGCAATATGTACAAGTCCTGTACCCTTTGTAGAAGTGACGAAATCTGCAGGAATTAGTGGTTGAATTTTTTGTGATAATGGGTGTATATATTTGGCAGTGCTTAAAGCTTCTCCTAAAACACATTTTTAATAAAAAATTTTAAATTCATAATAAAATCAAATAAAATGAAATAAAACCACAATATGAAACAATATTTCGTTCCCAAGGGACTTGAAATTTCACTATCAATAGCGGTTTAGGCTGGGCGTCGATATATCAGTCGCGACAGTTCCTGTCCTCCCTTTAGATTATTTCCCCCCTCTAAAATGTTTCTGATTTTAAATAATATACAATCAATTTGAAAAAAAAATCATAATCATCAAAATAGAAGCTGTTATTGAGGACTCTCGAAGAATGGCTATTTTATGTATTCCTTTATCCGACTATTAAGGTAATATTTACAAAAATCATTTATTCAAACTAAGGCATTCTGATCACCTTTTAATCTCCAATGAAATGTAATTCAAGTGATTAATTACCTGGAAATCGACATAATTCCCAAGTTTGAGTATCAAACGTAACTCCAGATTGTTCCAGTGAATCTTTACAATATATATAACAGTCATCTCCTGTATTGAATGGTTCATATAATCCATATTCTAGTTTTGGATTGAAGCATATTGCTTGATTCGCTGGTAGAGTCCAAGGTGTTGTTGTCCATACCAATACATAAACCGTTTTCCTATTCAAATACTTATTTATATCAGTGGCGGATTTAACAATAAATGTTCAGGGTCGTTACAATCTTAATCTCAAGTGCAATGGATAATGGAGCGCTTTGAGCGTTGACGTAAACATTATAAATGTTAAGTTTGAGAAAATAATTTTTTAAATATTGTAAATTTCACTTGTAAATAAATGTATGCTTACCATGTTTTTAAATTCTCTACACAGAATGGTAAATGAGTTAATTTAAATTTAACAACAGCTGCAGTACTTTTATGTTCTTTATTATATGTTAATTCTGCTTCTGCTAAGGCAGTCCTAAAATAATATTACATATTAAATAAGTACGATGGATGACATAAATATAGTTGAACTATGTTACTTGAATTTATTCTGGAATGAGACTTACAAACGTTTTTTTAAAATTTAATTTTAAATTTTTAATAAAAAAAGTAAACAGTTAGAACAGAATCACTCACATGTACATTATAGTTTGTAAATTCCCGTTTTTAAAGGTCGGTACCGATTACGCACGTCTTTCCGGATGCAGAGATTTTTGAGGAAATATTTTTTACTTATTTTCTTCATTTATTAAATATAATATTATTTGAAAATTTTAATTTCTGTCGTGATCTCATTTCAAAATAAACTTAAAGTAAGTAGAGTTTAAAGTAAAAATTCACTTCACCTAGATGAAGGGGACCAATAAACTGGTTTCATATCTCTATAAATGTATGAACGATCGTATAAATCGTAAAAACAAAGCAATTGATTAATTACATAATTTTTATCGTAAGTGCTATAAGTTTGATTTTTCCAATCTGCCATAACGCCCCAAGATGTAAATACTTGTTTTTGTTTTTCTATTGTATCCGCAGCAAACTTTCTAGCTGAAATAAGAAATATAATTACATATAAATTTCGAAATTTAACAACAGTATCAGTTGGGATTTTTAATAAATACCTTTATTTCTAATATTAATGGGTTTATAATTGGTATCATTTTTTAAAGCTTTCAATTCAATAGGTAAACCATGGCAATCCCAACCAGGTTTAAAATGAACCCTTGTTCCTGTTATAACTTTATACCTTAATATTATATCTTTTAATATCTGAAATCATCAACAAGATATATTTTATTAACTTTCAACTTTTTATACCATGCATATATGTAATATGCAAGGTATACAAAGTTTAGTCCCAAGTTTGTATCGCTTAAAAATATTGATACTATGAACAAAATTTTGGTATGGGTGTTTATAAAATCACCTAATTAGTCCATTTTCGGTTGTCTATCCGTCTGTCTGTCAACACGATATCTCAAAAACGAAAAAAGATATAAAGCTGAAATAAAACAGCGTAAAAAGTGAGGTCGAGTTCGTAAATGAGCAACATAGGTCATTTGGGTCTTGGGTCCGTAGAACTCATCCTGTAAATCGTTAGAGATAGAACAAAAGTTTAAATGTAAAAAATATTCCTTATAAAAACATAACCAACTTTTGTTTGAAACATTTCTTCGTAAACATCACTGTTTAGCCGGGAGGGTGCAAATTAGGCGTAAATTGTGTAGTATGTATGGTGATATCAGTTAGTATTTCAATAATTAAGTCAGTCAATTGTTTGTTTTAATGTGATTTTAATATTTAGAAAGGCTCGATTTAGGGAATTTAAATTTGAATTTCGAATGGATATTGATAAATGGTAGGTAACCTAGTAGTCTAATTTGGAACTTCTGAAAACAGGTCCACTTCTTGTTTTAATTAGTACAAATTATTATCGGCAGTTGGCGGGATTTATTTGATTTGAATGTTTTGATTGGCCTTTAAAAATGTGAAGTACAAGTTTTGCCACCTGGTACTCTAAACTGGAACTACAAAAACGAGCCCCCTTTATGTTTTAATTAGTACGAATTATTATTCCCAGTTGGCGGGTTGAAATTCCCAGTTATCAATACTGTAGGTAACATTTAAAAAAAGATATTTCGAAATGCATCCCCTAAATAATTCTTTAAGTACTTTATAATTTTAAAATTATTGATTAACTTTGACATTTACCTTATTAACGGCATGTCCCATATGAACACTACCATTTGCGTAAGGTGGACCATCATGCAATACAAAATCTGGACCTTTTAAATGTTTTCTTTGCCATTCATATAAATCTTTAAATGAACAATTCTAGAAATAAATAAATAAACAATCAGAACTAAAATTAACAACTCCATTCATTCATTTAACTCGAAAATCTTACCGATTGAATTAAATGATCGGTAGCTGTTCGCTTTTCGTGTGATATTTTTAAAGGAAAGGTCGTCTTTGGTAGTAAAACTGTTTTTGAATATTTACTTTTATTCGTTGCTACAGTCTGTGTTGTACGAAAAAATTTGCCATTATGTACTAGAAATTTAATCCGATGGAAAACTTGAATCTTATCAAAGTTCATTTTTAACAATTCGATAAATCTCTGTCTATCATTATAATTTTTCAGCAGCTTTTTTAAAATATTTTCTAAACAAATTCACTTTTTCGTGTGCCAAATTAATTAAATCATAAAAACATGTCAAAGTTTTATTTAAATTTACTACTGAAACTGGTCAAGGAAAATTGATGTTATTTTATTTAATAAATAAAAATTATGTATAAAATTAAAATGACATTTGGATGAACTTTCTTATAAAATGAATATAATGTTGATAAATTGAAGTAAACAGATGTTCATAACAAAATACTTTATTATTTATTTATGTTAAAAGGTAAAAATTATGTTTATTTTTATAATTTGTACATTTTTTAGGTTGAATTTTAATTTCCATGCCGCAATTTTATAATTCATTTCTTCATTTTCTTGTTGTTGGTAACACTTGTTCCTTGTTTGTACTTCCAATATAATCAATTAATCAAAATTTACACCTATTCATTCGACTATGCTATGCTGAATCGAGTTTAACGGAAGAAGCTTTCGGAAATTTTTATTTGAATTTGGTTTTACGCTTACAAACGTTCGTGGAAAATAATTATACTAAATTAATTTTCAGTTATTTTTGTATTATCACTTTCAGCTTAAAAATCTATTAAGGAAACTGTTTTGCACTATATTTCATAAAAATTCATTAATAAAAAGCATTGATTAGATAGCATTAAAAGCTTGTAAGCGTTCAAGTCCAAACATATGTAAGGAACATGGAAATAAATGATAAAACAAGTGAAAATATACAATTGACTGAGTTAATTGTTGAAATATCCTATATAGACATTATTTTTAATAAATTAGAAAAGTTTAAAAAACCATCTCATTTACGGCGGTCTTTCGGTCGTCATTTGTTATAATATTCAAAAATTTTATTTTTTTATTTTTACAAATTTTTTTAATACTTACTGATTGGAGCTACAGCTATACAATTTCAATTCTATCTTTTATAGTTTTGGAGAAAATGGACACCAAAGTTTTGCCCTAATTGTCCCTTCACGGGAAAACAATGCTTTATTTACAAAAAAATATTTCAAACAAAAGTTGTTCATTTTTTTATAAGGAACATTTTTTACATTTAAACTTTTGTTCTATCTGTTGCGTTGCTAAAGACCCAAGACCCAATTGACCTATATTTGCTCATTTATGAATTTAAACTCACCTTTTAGGTCTTACCTGAGCACGCTGTACAAATTCCAGCTTAATTTCTTTTTGTTATTGAGTTATCGTGTAGACGGACGTGGGTGGACACACAGTGGAGTATTTATACCAAATTCCCGGACAAAAGTCAGAAAACTCAACTATTTTGTTTTGCATTAAAAGTTGTTTTTTAGTGTTGTTAGATAACCACTCCATCACAAACGGGGGGGGGGGTCAAACTTTTGTTCTTCATTCGAACATTCGAACTCTTGTTCTATCTTCTATGATGCTCATTTACGAACTCGACCTCACTTTTTACGCCCTCAGCATGCCTTAAAAATTTCAGCTTGATGTCTCTTTTCGTTTTTGAGTAATCCTGATGACAGACGGACAGATGACAGACAGACAACCGGAAATGGACTAATAAGATGATTTTATGAACACCTATACCAAAATTTTGTTCGTATCATCAATATTTTTAAGCTCTAGTTACAAACTTGGGTGGACTAAAATTAGTATACCTTGATATATATTTCATATAATTATTACAGAGAGTATAAAAATTGATTTTGGACTAATATATAAATAAAAAAAACATTAAGTTTGAAGTACAATTGCATTGTTGCACTTTCTTTAATTTTATTGAGTTGGTATTGTGAAGAGATGTTACTTAATTTGACATATTCAATTCCATTTGACAATTAAAGTACATTATAAGAAATAAAAAATGGAATCTCCAAATTCAGGATCTTGGCAGCCAAATGAAGAATTATTAGAAATGTTAACTGGTATGGGTATATCAAAAATAGCTGCTGAACATGTGAGTAGTATTTAATGTAAATAAAGATTATGTTAAGTATCAATTACTTACATATAGTTTGGTATTTTTTTTCTCAGGCATTATATTACACCGGGAATCAATCAGCTGAAGCTGCTGCATGCTATGTATTTGATAATCCTGACATAGATGTTATGCCACCACTTTTAACAACTCAAAAGAAAACAACCAGATCAAAGAAAACTAAATCTGAACGAATAGGTGATGCGGCAGGTTCTAGTGATGATGAGGAGGAAGATTATCATAAAATGGTATTCGTTATTAATTCTTCATTAAATATGGGTCCTGGAAAATTAGCTTCACAGGTAGACATTTATTATTTTTATTTAAACTACTTCACTGATTTGGACATTGTGGTGCGTTCAAAATAATGTTTTTGCGTGAACTTATTCAAAGGGGTACGTTCAAAATAATGTTTTTGCGTGAACTTATTCAAAGAGGTGCGTTCAAAATAATGTTTTTGCGTGAACTTATTCAAAGGGATGCGTTCAAAATAATGTTTTTGCGTGAACTTATTCAAAGGCAAAAAAATAAAAAATAAATAAAGGAAGGTTTCGGCATTTAGTTTAAGACACTACTAATGCGCAGTCTCAAAAGTGCTGGGGTTGCGTTTATTAACGCTATGTTTACATAAATAAACGATATTTGGCCAATATCTCGGAAACCATCAAACTTTAAGAAAAAAGTTTCAAACAAAAATTGTTGGATATATTTTCTTATATAGAATCTACATTATATTAAGGAAAAAAAAAATTTCCGACAATTTTTGTTTGAAACTTTTTTCATAAACTTGATGGTTTCCGAGATATTGGCCAAATATCGTTTATTTATGTAAACATAGCGTTAATAAACGCAATCCCAGCACTTTTGAGACTGCGCGTTAGTAGGGTCTTAAACTAGATGCCGAAACTTTCCTTTTTTTTTGTTGTCTTTGAATAAGTTTTTAAAGGCGCTTATTTTCAATTATTTTAAACGGCCTATTGATTGAAGTGAGAATTAAAAATAAAATTTTAAATTTTAGGTGGCTCATGCAGCTCTAGGTCTTTATAGAACTCTTCGTAGTAATACATCGTTAGCAATACAAGGTGATGCAATTACTGAAAGTTTATATGAATGGGAGAATGATGGGTAAGTACGTATTTATACTCTGTCTGTATCAAATATGTGAAAATCATCTTAATACCTTCAAATTGTAACAGAAGCCCTTTTTACATTTTCTATGTTAGAATCATAGTCTAAGAGAGTTATTGTGTTCGACAACATACTGATTTTAGCAGAGCTGGAAATATGCAAAAAGTTTAATAATAATAAAAAAAGAGGGGTACCGCAAGTGAGTCCCTAGCATTTAGACCAATACAGATACTGTATATTAAATTACTAATTAACATTATGACGTTACACGATCTTTTACGAACATTTTTTTTGTCGGACACTTGTGTTTATTTTTTGAAAAGTTCTTTTAAAACTGTCAAACAATTTTGCTATAAAACTGATAAACAATCTTTCCATTTTTGTCAAAAAAAAAAAAGAAAAAATTGTTTTTTCAAAATCCCAATTAATGATTAATATTAATATAGATTTATTTTATAGAGAAAAGAAAATAGTACTTCGTGGTGTTGATGAATCTCATTTACGTGAATTAGAAGCAGCCGCACAAAGTATTGAAGGACTTCATGTTCAAACAATTATTGATGCAGGTCATACACAAGTTGCACCAGGTTCATTAACTGTATTAGCAATCTTTGGCAAGGAACAAATAATTGATAAAGTAACTGGTGAATTACCATTACTATGAAATGTTTAAAAATCATTTTATTTTATTTTATTTTATTTTATTAAATTTATAATAAGTAGTCGATGCAGATGCAGATGCTGCAGTCTGTTAATGGTATATTTACTTAATGTAATGTACTAAAAATTATATTTATTATTCCAAGATTACACTAAATCTTAAAAATTCATTGTAATTTTTAAGTAAATTTACTAAAAAAATATTGCATTCAACACTTTTCAAGTTGACTTATATTTCCATTCACGTAACATAACATTATAGTTTACAGTACAGAGAGGGGTTCAATAACACTATTACGAAACTTCGTGAGTGGCTTCATTTCAGTGTAACCTACAACGTTTACATTTACGAAAACTTTGAAATTGGGGCGTTTTCAATGTGGAAAACGGAAAACATGTCAATTAAACGATCTTTTGAAACAATATGAACAACCATTTGCATTTTTCTTGAATGCGTAAGTCTTAGAAAACGGCTCATGAAATTTGTAGGCCAGTATGAGAATTCAATTTTACTAATATTTATTAAACATTTCTGTAATAATTAGTCAGTTGTTGATAAATTTTCATACCCTCGTTTACCGACAAGTTGGGGGTGGATGTTACGCCAAACGGTGCGATATATTTGTGGGCCACCATTATTCTCTCTTATTATATTCACTTATCTTGCATTCAAGAAAAAAGCAAATGGTTGTCCATATTTTTTCAATAGGTCGTTTTATTGACATGTTTTCCGTCTTCCACATTGAAAACGCCCCAGTTTCAAAGTTTTCGTAAATATAAAGTTACACAATGTTTGTAGGGTACACTGAAATGAAGCCGCTCACGAAGTTTTTTAAGAGTGTTAATCACGAAACTATACCCTCGTCTGTACTGTAGACTATTATTAATTATAAATATTTATTATTCAAACTCAACTTACTGAATTACTACTACTCAATCAATACTGATTACTGATTAAATTGATTAATTGATTATTATTCCCAATAGAATCAAACTTATATATATTATTATTCCATTTTTGAATTCTATTTTTTAAAAATTCCATTTTTATTCACTAATCGATAAATACCAAATGTTTAATTAATTGAAAACATGCCATTTTATTTCTAATAAAAAATACTTTTTAAGAGACAAGCTTTCATTGTACTAAAAAATAGAAAATAATATTTTCTATAAGTCACTCACACATGACTATTTGTTGTAAAGCTTGAGGTGCTTAATATCAAGAATAAATCGAAGCGTCCCATCCACCCACTCCACATACTTATTTTTTCGATTCATTCTTGATATTGACTGCCTGAAGCTTTTACAACAAATAGTCGTGTGTGAGTGACTTATAGAAAATATTATTTTCTATTTTTTCGTAAAACGAAAGTTTGTCCCTTAAAAAGTATTTTTTATAAAAATTTTTAATTTAGAACTAAAATATATTGAGCTATTTATTTATATTTATATAATATGGTGGAAGCGATGGGAAAATCATGCATTGTCATTCAAACTAAACGTGCATGTAAAATTTCAGCTCAATTGGTTGACGATAACTGCTTCAAAATTAAGTTGCAAGATTCCACCCGAAAAAGCATACATAAATTGCAAGTTAAATAAAAGCTTGTAAAAATCTAAATAATTGAAGTAAAGGTAACCATATTCTATTACAAATATACAGTGAAACCGGGTTAAGTGAGACCTCAAAGGACCTGCAAATTTGATTCATTTATAGAGGTATTCCACTTATCCAGTGTCTCAGATATCCAGGTATAAATAAATATCTGTCTCATTTACATTTACGCATTTTTCAAATAAACATTCGTATGAGAGTAAAGCAAAACTAAAACTGAAGGTCATTGAGGCTCAAAATTAGTTTAGTAGAATAAAAATAAGTAAGTAAACAAACAAACAAACAAAGCGATGTTATCTCAGTTCTCAGTTACAGAGATTAAGGCATATAAAATTCACTCGCTGCTCAGTTATAGAGGTAACTATGAAAGAACGAATCCCATATATAGAGATTTGTTTTTTCCCACTAACAGAGGTAATTGACTCTTCCCACTA
This sequence comes from Chrysoperla carnea, assembly GCF_905475395.1. Lineage (NCBI taxonomy): Eukaryota > Metazoa > Arthropoda > Insecta > Neuroptera > Chrysopidae > Chrysoperla > Chrysoperla carnea. The sequence continues at coordinate 921,165 of NC_058340.1, forward strand.
ACAGACGTAGCATGAGTTCTAGTTATGGAGGTCTCTCACTTATACAGATCCCACTTAACCAAATTTCACTGTAGGTTTTTGTCGGCCATAATCATTAAAAGCTGAACATTTAAAAAAAATTATAACAATTTTAATTATTATAAAAAAATAAAGCTTATATATTATAATTTTTATCTATTAATTAAAAATAAAAAGGTTGTTTATAACTCAAAAATTGTATTAAAAGCTTTAAAATGTTATTATATTATAATTTAAATTTTTAAAGTTTTATTATTAGCGGGGAGTCTGTGACAGTATAACTGCACTTATGAAATCCGTGTAAGTGCAGTTTTACTGTTACGGGCTCCAGGGCTATTAAAAACGTAATGAGTAATTAAAAATTTATAAATTTTGTTATATTTTTATGTAAAATTCAAATTTGAGTATTAATGAGATAGTGGTGCCAGCGATGACGATAGAAGGCAACCATATGCATATATCACTTTTCTGTTAATAATCAGCTTATTTTAAAGACGTATAATTATATTTTATATCGTTTATCAGCAAAAAATTGGTTATCTTTGTCGATGTCACTATCACTATCACATACAATTTATTGTTAGCGGAGTTTTAAAATGTTTGAAACGAATTGAATTGTGATGAGTTGAGTCTTACAGTAGACGTTGGGCGGCCGTACTCAAACTAGTGATGGGACAAATGTTAAATTTTGTACATTCAACAATTTTGTAATATTCGTTCCATCACTAATTCAAACTAAACCAATGTTGAGTAATCTGCAAACGCTTGCTCAACATTGAACAGCCTGAATGTCTATTATATTAACGGATCATTCATTTGGAGAAAGTAAAACAAATTACATTAAACATTTTAGATATTTATCAGTTAAAAATATAATTAGAAGATAGTTTTCATTTAGTGATATCCGGTCGCTGTGTAATCAAGTGATTACTAAAATCACCTGTTGCTGACTTAGTATGACTGCACCCCCATTCGTACTATCTGGAGACAACAAACCTTGTAAATTGGATGAATTAAAATTTTTTTTAAAATCGTAAGAATCGTTAGTATTTTTATTTATGAATTAATTATTATTATAATTATATGAAATGAATTTTGTCATTAAAATAAGAACCAATGTTAATTTTCAGCGATGAGTGTCACATATTTACGGCTCCTTCCATATTTCACGGATGCCAATAAATAATAATTTGTTTGAATTCTTAAAATAAACTAAATTAAATATGTTGTTGTTATTTATTTTTTAGAATTAATTAGATATTAGAATTACATACTTGATTTATTAATTAATTGGCTGTGTTATAATTACTAGTTCATTATCAAAAGTTTAACCGTAAATTTTTTGATGAAGCAAATGTGGTAGTCAAGTCACTCTTGAAATAATTATTTCAATGTCACTAATGAGGAACATTGCAAACATGTTTTTCTAAAAAATAATTTCTAGAATTATTTTCTAAGAATTTATTGATTGGTTATACAACAAAGACTAAGGTTGAAATTTTAAATATCAGTTGAACTATCATAGAATCCAATAATTGCACAATGATTTTTTTATTCCACGTATATATGAAATATATCAAGGTATACTAAGTTTATTCCCAAATTTGTAACTAGAGCTTATAAATAATGATGCCTCCAACAAATTTTTAATATAGGTGTTCATAAAATCACCTGATTAGTCCATTTTCGGTTGTCTGCTTGTCCGTCTGTCTGTCTGGCAACATGACAACTCAAAAACGACAAAAGGTATCAATCTGAAATTTGTACAGTGTGCTCAGAACGTAAAAAGTGAGGTCGAGTTCGTAAATGAGCAACATAGGACAATTGCGACCGTACGACCAACTTGTAAACCGTTAGAACTCGGCCTCACTTTTTACGTCCTGAGAACGCTGTAAAAATTTCAGCTCGATATCTTTTTTCGTTTTTGAGTTATCGTGTCCACAGGCGGACGGACGGACAACCGGAAATGGACTAATTAGGTGATTCTATGAACACCTATAGCAAAATTTTTTCGTAGCATCAATATTTTTAAGCGCTACAAACTTGGGACTAAACTTAGTATACCTTGCATATTACATATATGCATGGTATAAAAATTTTTATTTAATTTTTCTTAGTAATTTTTAGTAACTTATCTATTGTTTCATTGTAGTCAAGAAAAACATGTTTGCGATCATATTTTTCCTTCATAGCCATAAAATGCATCATTCTTTGAGAATCTCGAATTTAATATAAATAAGTACAAAATTTTGTCAAAATTATTGACAAGTTTTAGTGCTACGCGAATAATACTCAATCATATTCGGGAATGTTAACATCGAAACTATTGAAGTGTGAAGAAAGAGATTGAAATGAAGATGACATGTGCTAAGTGTTTTGATATTTGACTAAGAAATAATTTATAAGAACATAATAGCGGGGAACCCGTCACAGTAAAACTTACATGGATTTCAAAATTCTGTTAGTGCAGTGTTAGTGCAGTTTCACTGTCACGGCGGGCTCCTTAGCTATAAACATTTTGGATTATGAAATGAGAAAAAGCACTAAAGCTGCTACATTTAATTAACATGTTCAATGAAATAATTTTGATTGATTGATTTATTTATTTATTAATAAAGTGATGGATTAATTAATTAATTGTTTTAATTTGTAATGCTGGCTGGTAAACATAATATTATAATTATAATTCACATGTAATTCAAATTGTATATTATTTTTAATTTGTCAACAATTTTATTAGAATTATTAAAATTATCTAGTCCTAGTTCATTCGAAATTCTTTTTTATCTTTTTTTTCCCTTTTCCGTTATACAGGGTATCCCTAAAATGTCTTTACAACGCTCTACCATATTTAGCTTAATAGCTGAAAATAAGTCCATTTAGCTAAACATGTCTTGTTAAGTTAAAAAAGTTGTTCCGTTTTGGCGCTACACGCTCTTGTTGCAATTTTGAAATAGTTTTTTTCCATAATTTTAAAATAGATAGAGCGACTTTGATAAAATTTGATTTTAGTTACCGTGGTAAATTCATCAGTTTTTGTGCTGAATAAAACAATAAAAAGAGGTATGACAAACTATCTTTTCATTATAATTCCGTTAATTCTCGTGCAAATGTCTTGAAACTTTTTTCATTTTCAAGGTTTTTTATAGTTTTTTAGTACTTTAAAAAGTGTATGCTAAATTTTTTTCCAGAAAAAGTCAAATTTTTCTGTTTTAACGTTAAATACTCCGAATTTCAATCGCCAATAACTCGGAAAGTATTGACTTTTCGAAATATACTTAATTGATACTTTTTGCTTAGATTTTATCGCTCTACGATTTCCGTTGCTATTTTCAACATATATTTTTCCTCCCCTTGAAAGAGATGGTTACCACCCCCTGGACAAAATCATCACTAGGCAACATATAACTTTTCATCTAGAGGATGAATAAAACTTAATCCCAAATTTTCATGGAAATCGGCGCTATAGGTCAAAATTTAGAGATTTCGTCTTTTTTCGCGATAACTAATAATTCATATTTGGCGTCAATTTAAATAAACTGAGCTGTTATTGTTTAAATGTTTTGTGTACAGAAGGCAGCACAATACAACAAATAAAATGAAATGAATAGCAATGAGTGAATTATAATCTCAAGGTTGTCACTGTCAGTTCGTGTTGTAATTCACAAGTTGTGAATAGTATGCTAGAGACATTCTTCTTTATACGATCATTAGTATTTTTTCGATATTAAATTAAATGAATATACATATCAATAGTTTATAATAAACAATTAAATAAGACTTATATAATTATGTTTAAAATGTATTGCGGCCATGTTTTAATTTAAAAGACTTTGATGTGCATTTGGTGGGTGATACATTTTCTACATGTTTTGCCGGTCTCGTGCTACTGTTAGCGTAGGACTGCTGGGTTTCTGACACGCCCCACCTAGAATTTAAAGTGATCACAAGTCAGTTGAATACGCGCCCGGTACAGGGCAGGCTATCCAGGTTATAATAATTGCATTGAATTCAATCAAGTGTGTTGTATTTTTTTTAAATAAACAATTGTACCTATTTTCAAATAGTTCTTTTTTTTGGTTATAATGTATTATTGTTGGATTATTTATGAGGTTAATGGATTCTTGAAAACTGTTTTATTTAGGTGATATTGGAAATAAATAAGTGTTTAGTGAATTTGAAAGTTACAAGTTTGTGTATTAATTTTAAAATTAATAAATAGAAGTGTGTAAATTTGTTTACAACAGTGAATATGGCTGATGACGAAGTATTATTCGATGATGTTTATGAATTATGCGAAATAATTGGAAAGTAAGTGTGATTATTCACTCAGGAAGAATACTTTTGGGTAGATAATGATAATGATAATGATAATAATATAATAGTGTGTACACGTGCTGAGTTATTTAACATGATGTTGATGTTGTATCATTGAACATTTGAGAATTATTGAACTCAATCAAGCTTTTACTTTTATCGTCATTTAAAAAATTATTTTATATTGCTATTAATTTTTTTTATTTAGTTTGTATTTTATTTTTATATTTTATTAGTTTTTTTTTTTTATTTTAGATCAATAAATTTATTTTGCACATATATTTTTTTGTTTTATTTCATTTCGTATACTTTGTTTTGATTTGATTTATAGATTAAGTCACGATATCAGTTCAATATAAGTCAAGGCTAAATAATGCAAACCTTTCAAATCGCTTATCATTTTATAAAACAGTTGAATAAATGGTTTTTTTTTCTGCTAAAAATATTAAAAAAATGAATCTCGTTGTTGTGATATCTACTGATCTACTGACACTGACAATTGTTTAATTTTAGGTTAAGTTTAGGAATTAATCAAATTTTCAAGTAAACAAGTGAAAACAAGCAATTGACTGAGTTAATTGTTGAAATACCATGCATAGTCAGTGTTGATTTCTTTATCACATTACACATACAAACATGTCACACATACATAACTGATAGTCAAGTATAGTACATATTATAAAATTTCCGCCTAATTGGCGCCCTCACGGGTAAACAGTGATGTTTACGAGAAAATGTTTCAAACAAAAGTTGTTTAATTTTTGATAAGGAACATTTTTTACATTTAAACTTTTGTTCTATCTCTAACGGTTTACAAGATGGGTCCTACGGACCCAAGACCCAGTCCTGAGTACGCTGTAAAAATTTCAGGTCGATATCTTTTTTCGTTTTTGAGTTATCGTGTCCACAGACGGACGGACAACCGGAATTGAACTAATTAGGTGATTTTATGAACACCTATGACAAAATTTTTTTCCTAGCATCATTATTTTTAAGCGTTACAAACTTGGGACTAAACTTAATATACTATGTATATTTCATATATACATGGTATAAAAACGTTTCGTTGATAATTTATAAATAAATCGATTTCGATCCCAGAACATAATCGTCTAATTTAATTGGTAACTTTTTTATTTTCATAACTTTGAAATTTGATATTATAATTATGAGCCACATGTCGCTAAAAGCAAATTTCAAAAAAGCTAATAATTTATTCTGCTATTTTTTCCAAATACATTGGCTTATTACGTGCAAGAACAAGATATAAAACAAAAAATTTAATTTAGTTTTTGAAAAATTGCCCCAAATGTTAATTCTGTAATTAATAACAGGTCAAGTTAATACAAATTTTGGTCGCTAAGTCTCTCAATTATCAGTTGCGGTCCATCAATTTTCAAAAACAAACCTGTATAGGCCCGTTTCTATTATTAATACAAATTTGAAAAAAAAATATCATAAATAGTACCTTTGTAAATGATTACCTTTTTATACAATTATTATTCTCTCACTCAATTGTTAATTTCAAAACTTCAATTGCTTATAATAAGAGAATGGATAAAGATAGGTACTGGGTCGAGCCTTGGCTCAAAATACGTATTTTTGAATTATTCTCCACTTTCCTATTCAATGTTATTAACGAAAATTCATAGTTTTCCATAAATCCCCCATTTTTTTCAAAATTTTTCAAAAAACCCGCCAAAAAAGATTGTTTCGTAGCAAATTTTAGTGAAAACTTTTTTGGATTTTTGTTTTTGATAACACTATCTATTGATAACACTAGGTGACCATCCCCCATGGTCACCTAGTGTGTACTTCAAAAAACTATTTTTCCAAATAGGGGGACTGAACTATTAAAGGTATCCATGATACTAATTTATTTATTTTAAAGTAATAATAGCCTAATTGGTAAGGTGCCATGTTTAATTTTACTGATATCGTGAATTTGTTCTATGGTTTCAGTTGGATTTCATCTTTTTTTTTTTGACAAAAAAAGTTTCATGGTACAGTCGTAAAATCCAATAATTTTCGGAAGTTTTTCTGTTATATTTGGGCGTCCCGTAATAGTTTAGTACCAAGTTTGTAACTTGGGACTAAACTTAAGATGTAAAGCTTAAGCTTAGGACTTTTGAAACATTTTTTCATAAATACAACTGTTTACCCGTGAGGGTGCAAAAATGGCTACGTTAAATTTATACGTTACATATATTATGTATGTGTTAGTTTGTTATAACATGTATTATATCCACTGAGGAAGTGAGAAGGAAGATACTCTTATTACTTTGTGTGTAAGAGTGGCTCTATCTTTATTTAAATGACGTAAGAAAACAAACGTTTTTCCTTGTTTCTTTTAGTTTGAAAATTTGTCGATTAAAATTTGTATAATACTTAATAGACCTGGAGCCCGTTACAGTAAAACTGCACTTACACGGATTTCGAAATTTCATATATGAATCAATACTATTTAACGATAGATACAATATGGACTAGATGCGCCAGGGTTTATCCTGGCAGAAATATTTTTTGCCATAATTTTTTTTTATACTGGTGTGACGATATTTACCCTGATAAAAAAATCCGATTCATGAATCGGAAATTTCCAATTCAACCAATCGGAATGAATAGGATTCAATTGTAAAAAAAGTTTCGATTCTTTCTTCTTTATTCCAATTGAAATCAATTAAAATTTTTAATCGAAATTTAATTGAAATGAATCGGGTTTAATTGGAAAAAAATTTCCAATTCATTCCGATTTAATTCCGATTCAATCCAATAGAACTAATCGGAAATTTCTAATTGGCTGCAATTCATGAATTTGATCGAATTGGAAATTTCATATTGGGATCTATTGGATTGAATTAGAAATAAATCGGAATGAATTGGCAATTTGAATCGGAATTCAATCGGACTTTTTTTATCAGGGTAAGCTGTCACACCGAGATATTTTGAAAGTAGAACTCAAAACGAACAATTAAAAAAAAAATTCCGCGATGTAAAATTTGATTGGCTTTATATGTTAAAAATCGGTGTGACAGATCTTTCCGCCACGATAAGAGCTGTCACATCAAGTGGATAACATTGGCAATAAAATGGTCTCTTACAAATTTATTTCCATGAAAGTGCCAAATACTTGTAATTATTAAAAATGAAAAAAATATTTATCCCAGGATAAATCCTGACACACGTAGTACATATTGTACTTATCCTTAAATAGCATTGATTCATATACGAAATTTCGCAACCCCCTTTATTCGCAAGCTTTATTTATAGCTTTAGTAAATAAAATTTTACTACATTTATGATTCGATCATTTTTCTTTTGATTTATCAATCTTCTTTTGAAGATTTTTACGATTGTACTATTTTGTAGGTAGCCCTTGTTATTCCTGAAATACGATTTACGTACGTTTCAGGAAATATTCTAATGAACGCAAGTAAAAAAACCCATGTACCTTTACTTTACGTGCTGATTTTTAGCATAAAATTTTCTTAGATATATAAAAACTTATCGTGAGTGTTATAGTGACTGAGGCTACCGAGAAATTCCGGGTGTGGAATTTCCTATGTGAATTAAAAAATGTTAATTTTCGATCAAAGCGCATGAAGAAATTGGTAGATAGATAATAAACATTTTTTCTCATCTAAAAATTTCTCTTTTTTAGAACTTTTAACCCCTGTCACTAACCAGATCTTAATGTAAATTGGTTCCTGTATATTTGGAAATTTTGAAATGTATATTTAAAAAAAATAGACAATGTAAAATAATTTTTTTAAATGATTAAATTTTTATCTAAAAGGCTTTGATAGTTCGAATTTTTTTGAAAATATAATTTAGGCATGGAAATAAGAAACATAATTTTTATCAAACATAAAAAATTCATTGAAATATGATCACAGATTATAAGTTTATTATATAAATAGATAGGCAACTCTACTGAACATGAAATGTTGCCCAAAAAGCCCCATGGAGTAAGGCACTTAGAGTTATTTGTCTTCTAGTAAAATAAAGTGAGGTTTTTAAAATAAAATAACAAGTAGGTATTAATAAAATAATAATTTATTGCAATATTTGAAAAAAGAATTCATTTTATTATTAACATATTTAAAATTATTATTTACTAGTTTGGTGTAAGTTAAATGCAATGTCCAACCATTTTAGTTCGTTAATAGTCAATAATAATCACAAACAAGTGAAAACAAACAATTGACTGAGTTAATTGTTGAAATACCATGCATAGTCAGTGTTGATTTCTTTATAACATTACATATACAAACATGTGACACATACCTAACTGATAATCAAGTATAGTACATATTATAAAATTTCCGCCTAATTGGCGCCCTCACGGGTAAACAGTGATGTTTACGAAAAAATGTTTCAAACAAAAGTCGTTTAATTTTTGGTAAGGAACATTTTTTACATTTAAACTTTTGTTCTATCTCAAACGGTTTACAAGATGGGTCCTACGGACCCAAGACCCAGTCCTGAGTACGCTGTAAAAATGTCAGCTCGATATCTTTTTTCGTTTTTGAGTTATCTTGTCCACAGACGGACGGACGGACAACCGGAAATGGACTAATTAGGTGATTTTATGAACACCTATGACAAAATTTTTTTCCTAGCATCATTATTTTTAAGCGTTACAAACTTGGGACTAAACTTAATATACTATGTATATTTCATATATACATGGTATAAAAATACAAAGATTTTAGATATCAATACTAAAATAATGAATTGATTAGGTTAGATGATTGATTGTATTAATTATTAATTGGATGCTGTATTAGCTGTATAAGTATGCTCTCTCTAACAATGAACAACTACATGTAGTAAGTATTAATTAAAATAATATCCAATTAAAATTAATTAGAATTGTTGAGTGAGTAGTTTTTACAATTATTTATTATAATTAAAATAATCATTTAAAACATTACAATATAACTAAATATCTACATTTAGTTCACATATTATCTTGAATTTGAAGACTTTTGTACACTGAAAACAAAATAATTAAAATAATGACAACCGTATCCCGAAGTTGGTCGTTTCATATTGAAATAAAGTAAAAATACTTTCAAACAATTTCCTAATGACTGGAACAAAATATTTGTATTTACAATAGAATGGGATTGAATTTAAAATATGAATTTATTGATAACAAATAACTGAAGTTAAATAAACAAAAACATTACTTCTATGAAAGAGATTGATTTTAGTTTAAAGTCATGCATTTTATTGATGGAAAATAAAATTGTACTTAGTTGGAATAAATAAACGTGTAAATAAAGCTAATCGTTGAATTAAAAGAAAATTTCTTTGCGTTTGCTTTAAATATAGGATTTGGCTGCTACGAATACATACGTGTCATGTCTAGCCTAAGCGTGGTTGTGTCAACTACATGAAGATTGTTGTTACTAACTTGTAGAGAGTTTGAAATAAACTTATTGATCATTTTTATAATATATAACATATCATATATAACAACCATCGGTTGTCCAGTTGGCACAGCGGTGTACTTAAGACATTAAAATCAATAGTAATACATAAAAAAATCTATAAAAAAAATAAATAAACCTAATAAACCTGCTCATGCAGTTGTGACAATCGCATAAGTATTTTTTAATAATATTTATAAGTGATGGTAACCTAAGCTATGTGTTTATCAAAACTATTAAGTGGTTTTCAAAACTAGCAACTTACGTTTGATATATGTATGTGGCAATCGGCTTACATCTTCTGGATCCTTGCGCCTGGGTGCCTTGCATTCCTTGCATCCCCAGGTAATACAGCCCTACTCGTCCTAACATATCACGATACATACAGCAGATAGTAAGCCGTTAATGAAATACTGTTGTTTTATAAAATGTCTGGACATATTATGTTTTGCTAGAATCGGTGTTACTTCTACTTTGTAACATATACCTACCTGCTGATAGAAAACAAAATATCATAACTACCAACCTATATATTGTGAGGGCAAAGAATAGCAAAACAACGTTATTGAAATTATAAATATTTTATGCATGTTAGGTATACCTGTGATTTTATGTACAATCGACAAGCGCATTCAAACGAATAATTCGATCATAGTTGGTTGGTACTAGGTGTACTAATAGATAAGTGTACCGCTACAGCTTGTATTTATTTACAGTGTGTTCATTTCAAAAGTATCCACCCTTAATAACCCTTGACATGATGTGAATATTGTTTTGACTGCAAACATGTCGATTTAAATATCGAGGGAGAAGTTCAGAAATGGTATCTAGAGAATTTAAGGTTTCATCCCTTCACCCCCACCCACCTCAACTTTGAAATTTCAAATGGCATTCCCTGCCTTGTTATACCTCATTTGAAAGATCATACAATTCTTTTTTCAACCATGATAGAAAAAAGGAATCGATCGATTGGATCTTAAGATATACTACACAGAAGATGAATTTCATACCTTCCATCTTCTGTGTTGTCTATCTATGAAATTTCATATGGCAGCCTCTACCTACCTTGTGATACCTCATTTGAAAGGGCATACAATTTTCTCATAAGATAGACTGTCGCCTCTCTTACGAACCAATTGATCGATTTCATTTTTTTATCATGGTTGAAGAGAGAATTGTATGCCCTTTCAAATTAAGTACAGCAAGGCAGGGGCGTGCTATTTGAAATTTGAAAGTTAGAGTGGCTAGGGGTGAAGGGCTTAAACCTAAAATTCTCTACATACCATTTTTGACCTTTCCCCTTGATAAGTAAATCGACGTGTTTTCACCAAAAAAAATATTCACATCAGGTCAAGAGTTACTTAAGGGTGGATACGAACACACTGGTATATACAGAGTGTTTTAGAGGATGGGGACACCTCAAAAAAAGATTTAGCTAATCATATCTTAATGCGAATGTATATTCCATTTGGGTGATAAACAGCTCTTGAGTTGAAATTTTTAAAAATAATTGTTTGGAAACGGATTCGCAATTTTGCTAAGAACAGCTATTCATTTGCGAACACCAATAGGGAGTATTCATGAAATTTAAATTTGGTTCAAATATGTTTTTTCCGTAACCTTATTGACTGGGCACTTGAACTAAGCCATTATTTTAGTAATTAATATCTTTTTAATTACTTAAAATTAATTAATAAAAGTACAAATTCATTCCCACATTCATAATATGTGGGTATTCAGACTTGTTGATATACTCTATGGTATTAATTACTAATATTTTGTATGGTATTATCATGAATATATACTATAATTACTACATCCGTGGGTATTACACCTGTAGTAAACATTACATTGAACTGTCACCAAGTGACAGCCCACATACTAATTCGTCATCAACAGAGGGTGCCAAAAGCACTGCGTTTGAACATCTCAAAATTATTCTCTATTTTAAATGTTTTTTTACACTTATTATTTACTATGTTATAACGGTGTAAAAAATAAATTAAAAATATAAAAAAATACATGAATATTCCCTATTGGGAGTCCAATACTAACAAATTGCTTGATTTGTGTGTAGACTTATCTGACAACAAAATATCTAGTCTTGCAAGATTATATTATAGACACAAACGTGTATGTATGTATCATAGTACAGTGGGACTAGACTAAGTGGGATCTGGATAAGTGAGAAACCTCCATAACTAGAACTCATGCTGAGGTCCCAATACTTTGGTACTGAATTGCCTCTATTAGTGAGACGAAGCAAACCTCTATATCTAGGATTCGTTTTGCGAGTGTATTTTATATGCATTAACCTCTTTAACGGGGAACTGAGATAACATCGTTTTGTTTGTTTACTTACTTATCCTTATTCTACCCGAAAGTTCCGCACTTAACTAATTTTAAACACAATGACCTACGGTTTTAGTTTTGCTTTGCTATCATACGGATGTTTATTTCAAAAATGTCGAAACGAAGGCTCAAATCGTTATCAGTACGTGATAAACTGAAGTTAATATCCGTTTATGAAACGTGAGAAGGCACGCGATGAAGTCTGTGTCGAATTTAATGTGCCAAAATCTGCTCTTGGTATAGGTTTATTCAGAATATAGATAAAATTCAATCACAATGTTCTGACGGACAAGTAAAGCTATAACGTGTACGTTTATAAGAAAATCTTGAACTTGAACAGTGTTTGCTAACATGTCAAGCAACTTCGTAACAAAAACGTTCCGGTAAGTGGACCGATTATTCAAGATTTTGCGCGAGGATACGGTACTCATAATTTTTATAGCAACAATGATTGGTTGGAAGGGCTTAAAAAAAGTATAGTTTTCAAAGCGATTTGAGGAGAAAGTAACTCTATTAATGGAACCCTCCCTAAATGAGATAGATATTTATTTATACCTGGATATCTGAAACACTGGGTAAGTGAAATACCTAATGTCTCCTTAATGTCTCACTTAATCAGGTTCAATCCTTAATGTTTCACTGTATTATCAATTTGTGGTGTGTATCTTAACAAATAAGGTGGAAAATGACAAGTAAGTATATATGGTGTAAATGGATTGCTGGATCTGTTGTTTTCGCACATTTAACGTAACTGCTAATCAAGTTTAGACGTAATACAAAAAGCGTTTGAATTAATCCTTACTTAATTGCTCTAACAAACACGTAAGTAAACGTAAATTGAATGACACGGTAAATGGAGAGCAACAACAATAATAACAATAATAAAATGCATCCATAATAGCAGATAGATTGCGACTTACAAAACAGGCGGGGAGCGAGGTTAAGATAACTCAAGTGACCTGTTTGTGATGGAGTGGTTATCTAACAACACTAAAAAACAACTTTCAATGCAAAACAAAATTGTTGAGTTTTCTGACTTTTGCCCGGAAATTTGGTATAAATACTCCACTGTGTGACGGAACGGTTTTTTAAAACAACTGATTCGGCAACCCGTCTCTGACAGGGACACCCTATATTATTTTATGAAAATGTGCTCAAGCATACTATTGTTGGATTATTATTATAGAATAGATAGTATCTTTGATAGGCACTATATACTATTTTTAATTCACCGGGTGTACGGACTCCACCCATATTACTTTCTTCAGAATGCTCGCTAAAATACTCCAAATGATTCCACATAAGTTTATTATTTTGATTATACAGAGTGGCTCTTAAGTACCGCATGCTTTTGTAGTATTAAGTAGAAAATACAATTCTAAGACTGTTAATTAAAATAGGCAGGCAATCAGGAGCATTGCAACTAAAAATTAAAACCACTCGACTCTGGCTGCAACTAATTAATGATTTTTGATAGATTAAAAATAAATTATAAATTAGAATGAGTTCGAATATAATATATTTAAAGTGTTTTAAACTATTTGTGGCAACTTAAATAGGATCTAATGGAAATTGTTAATATATATCCACAAAAAAAATAGTTCAACGAAATGAAATGGTGGAAAAATTAGGAAATGGATTATATTGGTGTGTATCTCAACAACGAGTTCTATTTGATGCAACAAAATTGAACGGTACTTACGGCACACTCTGTATGCGACTAATAAATAATCTATTCAAAATCCTACTAAACTAGGATTCTTTAATGGTTAGATTAAATTAATATGTTCTCGATCTTCAGGAGCTTGAATCTGTCATTGAATTTGGCCTACATTATGAGGCTGAAAAAATATGAAAACGTTCTCGAAATTGGTGATAAAGAATGTGTGAGATTGAAAATTGGTATGCCATTTTGAGTTATTAGTCCATAGTGCATAATTTCATACCGATACCAATAATATTAAGAAGGTGAAAATGGTTTGTTGATGTTTAGTTTCTAATAAAATTATAAAAGACAGAAGATAGAAAATTTGTAGGAAGTTTCGAACAGGTTTATCGATTTGTGCAAAGTACAAAATTTTGATCATTTATTTTGATTAGTTTTAAGCAAAAAAGTACACTTGTGATTTTTCCTCGAGACGCTCAGTTTTCGAAATAAAAATTGTAGAAAAACTAAATTCCAATATTCGAATTTAAGAAAAATGTGTTGTTTTTCAATCTCTGAGGAAATTTGCTTAGCTAACGCAGTTCCTACACTACGAACTTTTTTAATACCTAGTTTAGGTACGTATCATATCTATATGGTTACATATTATGATACTGGTTTCAAGTAGGTATATACTACCTACTTGTTTCTATTCGCCTTTTTAAATGTAAAAAGCAATATTGCCATCCATGGCCATGTAAGTAGATGTAGACATTATATTACTATTTATCAACATTACCAATTTAGTGTTTACATACATGTAAGTACATATGTAAGTTAATGAAAAATACAACTATTTATTGGATAGTTGGGCAAAATATATTTTAACCATAAGAATCAATTTTTATTGATTGCGAGTTGAAACATACTTATTGAAAATAAATACCAACGATACTCCAAATCAAATTGTATATTAAGAAATTTTACTTAAAAAATAAACAACAGACTTACATTTTTGCTAAATATTGATATTTTTATTGCAATGCAACCATCGTCAGTTGCTAAATTTATTCATATAATACATTGCAAACATTTTTTGCAAACTTAAATATAAACAAGAGAAAACAAACAATTGACTGAGTTAATTGTTGAAATACCATTCATAGTCAGTGTTGATTTCTTTATCACATTACACATACAAACATGTGACACATACATAGCTGATAATCAAGTATAGTACATATTATAAAATTTCCACCTAATTGGCACCCTCACGGGTAAACAGTGATGTTTACGAAAAAATGTTTCAAACAAAAGTTGTTTAATTTTTGATAAGGAACATTTTTTACATTTAAACTTTTGTTCTATCTCTAACGGATTACAAAATGGGTTCTACGGACCCAAGACCCAATTGACCTATGATGCTCATTTACGAACTTGACCTCACTTTTTACGTCCTGAGTACGCTGTAAAAATTTCAGCTCGATATCTTATCGTGTCCACAGACGGACGGACAACCGAAAATGGACTAATTAGATGATTCTATAAACACCTATACCAAAATTTTTTTCCAAGCATCATTATTTTTAAGCGTTACAAACTTGGGACTAAACTTAATATACTATGTATATTTCATATATACATGGTATAAAAATTTAGTTTACATGCTCATTGCTGCTAAATGGATGAAACAAGCCAATTAATATAGTTTATAAAGACTACAAAATGAACACAAATCATCTTGACCTATAAAATAAAAACAGCAAGGAATAATAGTTGTAGGATAATTTAATTTGGAAAATGTAAACAACAGTCATGTTTCAGAAAATTGAATGTGTTCATTTGTATAATATAAAAAATAATATGCACGATGTGAAAAAATAAAAAAAATAAACCAGAAGCTAAATACATGTGATATTAGTGACACACTTGGGATATTAAAGGTACATTCTTGTCAACATAGCAAATATAATGGGAGAGCCAGGCGAAAACAAAATTCGTTAAGTTTACTAAAGCTGATCATTTCAGGATTGGTTATAGTAGTTGTGTACACACACGATAGAACAGGAGTCAGATATATGGTATCGAAACGGTTATGTTTTACGTGGTTCTTCAATGAATTTCCTAAAGCTGAAAATTGTTATACAGATTGTATATTGCATATAAATAACAATTATGACAGTCAGTCAGTTAAAAGTTAGAAATCTCATTTATTCATTGTACATACTTAAGGGCTGACTGAACAACCCTGTTATAACATTTAACTGACTGATTGTCATAACTATTCATTTATATGTATAACAGTTTTCAGTCTTAATAAATTCATTTAAATACCACGGGAATCATAAGTGAATCTAATTTATTTATTGTACATGCATAAGGGGTGACTGACCCGTTCTGTTCTACACCTAACTGACTGACAGCCGTGACTGTTATTTATATGCAAATATACAAACTGTATAACAATTTCCAGCTTTAGTAAATTCATTTCAATACCACGGAAATCTGTTTTATCGTTCGCTTGACTGACCGCAGTATGTCATTTTCGATTTTTTTGTGTGTGTACACAACTACTATAACCAATCTTCAAATGATCAGCTTTAGTAAATAGCTTAAGTCAAAAGTCAAAAAAAGGAGCAAGCAGTTTTCCAGTGAAAATTTTGTAACTTATATTTCCAAAATTACCTTACGTGGAAACAAAAGAAAGCTTAGAAAAAGAAAAAGGGCTCAGAGGCAAAAATCAAAAAAAAAAAAAAAATGAGAATATGACAAAGAAAATTTGCTTTTTATTATTGCCAAATAAAAAGTACTTTTGCATCTAAATAGTCGTTTGAATCAATTTTGACCATAAAAATCTCTTCATTATATTTTGTCCGGAAATTTGGTATAAATACTTCACTGTGTGATGCCCAATCTATGTACTTAATGGTCTAACAAAAGTCTCAATTACATAAACAAAATTACATTCAGATTTATAAATTAAAAGTGTACGTACGTTATACGTGTCAATAAAATGAAGCACGCGATGAAATGTTGTTAAGGAGGGTGACTCGCCAGTAATAGAAAAAATAAATTAGTAGATAATATTCCGAATTTTTAGTATGTTATCGTTAGCGAAACATATTATTATATTAAAAAATATTGGGGCAACTTACCGATAAATTAAGAGAGTAATTAATTAAATAAAAATACAATAAATAACACAACCTGTTATGAGAATGTTTATGTTATTTAGTGTATTATTAATTAATTAAATTTCTTAATTGATTTGATCGGATTTTTGACTTTTGTCATTTATCGTCACAGGGGGGTGGGTCATATTTTCTCGAAATTAATTTTGAGCCAAAAATTTCAAAACTCGAGTTCATTTCACGAGAGTTTTGAAAGAGAAGTTCGACAAATTCGCCCTATATTTCAGGCCATATTTTCACAAATCGTTATCCGATCGTCAAATGAACCCTATTTTCGCATTTTTTGGGTCATGTTTACCTTATAACACGAGTTTTACCCGATTCTGAAACTCAGAAGTTTTCTCAGTTTTTTCGATTTTTTTGAAGGGGTACCCCTTAAGAAAATTGCAAAAAATTGAGAAAAAAATAATATTTCCGATTTTGACAAAACTCAGTTTATAAGCTAATTTTGACCCAAAAAATTCAAAAATCACGTTAAATTCATGATTGGGGCGGTAGTTTTCGAGATATTGCAAATTCGCCCTATATTTCTGGCCATATTTCCAAAACTACTTATCCGATTGTTAAATAAACACGATTTTTGGATTTTTTGGGTCATATTTACCTTATAAACCAAGTTTTATCCAATTCTGAGAGTTACAATTTTTTTCGGTTTTTTCGATTTTTTTGAAGGGGTACCCCTTAAGAAAATTGCAAAAAATTGAGAAAAAAAATAATATTTCCGATTTTGACAAAACTCAGTTTATAAGCTAATTTTGACCCAAAAAATTCAAAAATCACGTTAATTTCACGATTGGGATGGTAGTTTTCGAGATATTGCAAATTCGCCCTATATTTCTGGCCATATTTCCAAAACTACTTATCCGATTGTTAAATAAACACGATTTTTGGATTTTTTGGGTCATATTTACCTTATAAACCAAGTTTTATCCAATTCTGAGAGTAAAAAATTTTTTCGGTTTTTTCGATTTTTTTGAAGGGGTACCCCTTAAGAAAATTGCAAAAAATTGAGAAAAAAATATTATTTCCGATTTTGACAAAACTCAGTTTATAAGCTAATTTTGACCCAAAAAATTCAAAAATCACGTTAAATTCATGATTGGGGCAGCAGTTTTCGAGATATTGTAAATTCGCCCTATATTTCTGGCCATATTTCTAAAACTACTTATCCGATTGTTAAATGAACCCAATTTTTTGATTTTTTGGGTCATATTTACCTTATAAACCAAGTTTTATCCAAT
This sequence comes from Chrysoperla carnea, assembly GCF_905475395.1. Lineage (NCBI taxonomy): Eukaryota > Metazoa > Arthropoda > Insecta > Neuroptera > Chrysopidae > Chrysoperla > Chrysoperla carnea. The sequence continues at coordinate 939,367 of NC_058340.1, forward strand.
TCTGAGAGTAAAAAATTTTTTCGGTTTTTTCGATTTTTTTGAAGGGGTACCCCTTAAGAAAATTGCAAAAAATTGAGAAAAAAATATTATTTCCGATTTTGACAAAACTCAGTTTATAAGCTAATCTACTACTTATCCGTAAAACTACTTATCCGATTGTTAAATGAACCCAATTTTTGTATTTTTTGGGTCATTTTTACCATATAAACCTATTTTTATACGATTCTGAAACTCAAAAATTTTCTCAGTTTTTTCGATTTTTCCAATGGATGCGACCCCTTAAGTGGCGAAAGTGTGAATGTGTCTTCATCTTAAATGCGATACACTGTATAATAATATGTTTCATTAATTATAACATACTAAAAATTCGGAATATTATCAACTAATTAATTTTTTTTCTAACACTGGCGAGTCACCCTCCTTAAATTAAAAAAAAAAAATCGTTCTTTCTCCCTCACCTTTCATAATTTTATTATTTATTTATTTTTTTGTATGTTTATCGTTTTGTACGATTATGTAGAATAAAAGCTTTTATGTGTGTTTTGTAGGTATTATTACACAGTTTTTATTATCATTGATATAATTGCCATAAATATTTCTTTTATTTGCTTCTATGATTTTTAATTTCTTTTACCGTTTTTGCAAAAAAACGAAAAATAGAAATTATTATAATCGAGAATCAGGAGAATCATATCTATTCTAACAAATGGTTTAATAAAATTAAACGGGTATATTTTTATACTATGTATATATGAAATATACATAGTATATTAAGTTTAGTCCCAAGTTTGTAACGCTTAAAAATAATGATGCTAGGAAAAAATTTTTGTCATAGGTGTTCATAAAATCACCTAATTAGTCCATTTCCGGTTGTTCGCCCGTCCGTCCGTCCGTCTGTGGACACGATAACTCAAAAAAGAAAAAAGATATCGAGCTGACAATTGACTGAAACAAACAATTGACTGGGTTAATTGTTGAAATACCATGCATAGTCAGTGTTGATTTCTTTATCACATTACTCATAAAAACATGTGACACATACATAACTGATAATCAAGTATAGTACATATTATAAAATTTCCGCCTAATTGGCACCCTCACGGGTAAACAGTGATGTTTACGAAAAAATGTTTCAAACAAAAGTTGTTTAATTTTTGATAAGGAACACTTTTTACATTTAAACTTTTGTTCTATCTCAACGGTTTACAAGATGGGTCCTATGGACCCAAGACCCAATTGACCTATGATGCTCATTTACGAACCTCACTTTTTACGTCTTGAGTACGCTGTAAAAATTTCAGCTCGATATCTTTTTTTGTTTTTGAGTTATCGTGTCCACAGACGGACGGGCGGACAACCGGAAATGGACTAATTAGATGATTTTATGAACACTTATGACAAAATTTTTTTCCTAGCATCATTATTTTTAAGCGTTACAAACTTGGGACTAAACTTAAATATACTATGTATATTTCAAATATACATGGTATAATATTATCACTGGCACGAAAATCATCTTTCTTGGTAATTTATGTATTTTTCAAATTTTTCATTGATATAATATTTGATGATAATTTTTCCATTTGATAAAAATTGTTTTTTTTTTTTTTTTTTTTTTGTATGAAATAAAATATTCATGTTAAAAATAAAAATAATAAAAAGAGCTAATGATTAATGTATTCTATAAAAATGTATCTTGTTCGCTTTTAACGCTAAGTGCTTTTTTTTTTACAGAGGTCCATTCAGTCTCGTACGACGATGCATACATCGACAAACGAATCAACAGTTTGCTGTGAAGATAGTAGATGTCGCTCGTTTCACATCAAGTCCAGGGCTCAGTACAGCAGGTTTGTTTTATATATTTTATACTTATGCTAACTAGAAATAAATAAACTCCGATTTTACTCAAATTTTGCAACTTTTTCTCCCGCGTAGAGGATTGCGATTTTTTTTGCATTTAATAAAACAATTACAAAATTTTGACCATGAAACGTATAGATATGTAGAAAATTTCGATTTCGAAAATCGGACCTATTACTAAAACTAGAGAGCCTAAGTGGGCGAGCGGTTTAAGGCGCTAGTCTTCCGATCGTTTGTCTACTTAGTCTTAGGTTGCGGGTTCGAATCCAGGCAGCGGCAGTGTGAACAATATATAATTAATGGGGGCGGTAGAATTGATCACATTGCCGTCGCTTCGATATGAATTCATGTATCGGTCAATTTTAGAAAGTCGAAAAAAAAAAACGAAAATGTATACAAATACTTCAGCTAGAACTTTTAGTTTTCAACTCCTCAACCACCCCCCAAAAAATGAGGGCTAGGTACGCTCCTTAGAGGTCGATTTATTTTACGAAGTTTTTAACCTGATAAACAATTGTGGAAAATTTGCATGAACTTTTATTTTTTTTACCATGATATTTAATTTAATTTTGTTGTTCTATAGATGTTTATATTAATTATATGTTTTTGATAGTTCTGTTATCATTCAAGTTATAATTTTTTATTTCAGATTTGAAGAGAGAAGCAACAATATGTCATATGTTGAAGCATCCTCATATTGTAGAATTGCTAGAAACATATTCATCAGAAGGCATGTTATACATGGTGTTTGAATTGTAAGTATTACTATTCTATTTCATTATTATTTATTATACCAAGTGTTTTTGTACCATCTAGGCATATACATATCTGTAGTATGACAGAATACATCCGTTTAGTAATGCATCTAAGCGAGAGGTATTATATACATGTATTTAACATTAGTTGGGAGACGCTTGGAGAGTGACTCCCACTCTCTGCATGCATACAACAAAAGTCTTGTGTATCGTATCTGTAGCCTTACAATATATGTATATAATACTTCTCGCTTAGATGCATTACTAAACGGATGTATTCAGTCATACTACAGACATGTATATGCCTAGATGGTACAAAAACACTTGGTATAAAGTTAAATAAACCTACTAAATATTGCATGTTCTTACACTATTATGTACAGGATGTTTACTTAAGTTGACTACATATGGAAAACTGTTTTATTATGAGACACACTATATTATAGGTACATTAATTCTAAAAGATTATGTTTGTTTTCAGTATGGACGGTGCTGATCTTTGTTATGAAGTCGTACGTCGTGCTTCAGCTGGATTTGTTTATAGTGAGGCTGTTGCAAGGTATGTACCAAACCAAATTATTAATTCGTTTATTATTAACCAAATTATTAACCAGCTCAATAGCCGAGTGAGATAAGGCGGCCTTACTTGCTTTGTCTAATGGCCGAAAGGTTACACGTTCGTTACATACAGGCAGCGGAAGTATGAAAATAATGGGTCGGTAAATTATTCACACTGTCGACGCTTGGATAAGAACGAAGTAACAGACTCCACCCACATTATAAAATTAATTATATATTCGATGCAGTTAACAATAAATAAAGATTAATAAAAACGAGAGGTGTCGTGGGACACCCGGTTGGAACGATGTTCCTATCGTATCTTCGTATATTAGAAATGTAGCGCTTAACCCAGATTTGCTTTGATTTTATTGCTGGTTTGAAATTCCCAATTGTGACCAGTTATTTGAATAGTATTGAGGTATTATTTATTATTATTCACGTTTTGTAAATACGTATTTATTATAATGGAAGAGACAGACCAAAAAAAATTCGTTGAATTCACTAAAGTTAATCATTTGAAGATTGGTTACAGTAGTTGTGTACACACACATACTGCGATCAGGGGCTATATCTGACCCATGTTCTCGTAAATTAATTTAAGTATCACGTAAAACATAACTGTTTCGATAGCATATATCTAACCCCTGTTATATCGTTCGCTTGACTGACCGCAGTATGTGTGTGTACACAACTACTGTAACCAATCCTCAAATGAACAGCTTTAGTAGTTTTTGGCTTTATTTTTAGCGAATTTTTTTTGGCCTGGCTCTTAATCCAAATGTGTGTTTAACGGTCGGGCTAAGCAGAGGGTGGGCTTGCGAGTGGGCTTAACGGACTTAACGGACTTAACGGAGGGCGGGCTAATCATGTTATAGCTATTAATGAATTGGAGCTGCAGGTTAATTCAGATTAATAATCGCTGATGATCAATAGTTATACAATTAAATAAATTACGAAGTACATTAGGTCATCTATTATGTTTTAGAACAAAATTCTCTTAGTTACGACAGGACTACGTCTATTGGATCAGTTAGTAACTAATATATTTTTTTTCAGTCATTATATGCGGCAAATACTTGAAGCTTTACGATATTGTCATGAAAATGATATAATTCATCGGGATCTACGACCATCATGTGTTTTATTAGCAACGAAAGAAAATTCAGCGCCAGTGAAATTAGGTGGTTTTGGTGTTGCAATTCAACTACAGGATTCACATGCAAATGATAGTGGTAAGTAAAGTTGATCTGTTTTATCTGATATTATTATTATTTTAAGCTTTTGTTACGTTTTGTAGTTAAAACATACCTCAATGAATGTTATTTTATTTCAAATTATATTTAAAATGCAAGTTATAATACAGGACGACTGTAATTTTTACGATGCAGAATTCTATTATTGAATAATCTCACGATATTTAAGGGATAAGAGAGTAGGTGTTTAATGAAACCTTTTCTGCAAATGAAATTTCTTAGAAAATTTGGACTTTGTTGTATTATCATAAGTGAAGAACGGGTAGACAAGAGGCCATAAACCAAACTAAAGATGAAAAATGTCAATAAAATTTCATTAAAGTAAAACAAATTTGTTAACCTACTTATAAACAAAATATGGTTGTTTACTTAGTTCATCAGAAACTTTTAATTTGTAATGAACGCCAAATTGTATGTTATTAAACTTTTAGTCCATACGCGAGGGTAAAAGGTTTTCGTAGAAAGTCAAACCGGGTTGTGTTGACGCAGTGGTTTCTTAAATTTTCTAGGTCGCTGATTACGAATATGTGCGTACTCAGAAACTATTGTATGTAGCGACAAAAACAATTCCCATTTGTTTCTTTTTTTATCTCTTTTTGTCTCCGCAAAAAGCATTACCAGCCAAGAGACAGAGCACTTTAACTTGGCACGAGGCAGAATCAAAATTTCCTGAAAAATGTCTCAAGAAGTTTTGCTCTATTTCTGATAATTATGCAGAAAATCACCGGTGATTAGTGTGAGACCAAACTGCGTTTCTATTTGAACTGTTTATTCGAATTTCGAGTTGTTCTTCCGTATTATACTTTCCCATGTTATGTTGGTCTATGAGCTGATTTTGTTTGACAATTTTTTGCATTTTAAATACAATAAATATAAACTGATTCTTTAAGTTGGTTTGTTTAATTTTTTTTTTAAATATAGTATCGATGTTAAATTTTCTAGAAAATCAATGTTGTTCATTATCGAATGATTTTTAGGCAATTGGCTACTAATACTGAACCTGCCTTTACATGCGACTCATTTATTTTATAAATATTATCATCTAGTTTAAGATGTTATGTGTTTGCCTCTTGTCAATTACAGTATACTTCGAATTGAAGATAAGTGCCACTTTGGTTGCCATATTGTTGAGACGTAGAGTTGGTGAACATCGTTAATTAAAACGATTGAAATCAAAATTTGTGCTTAAAAATATCTAAAGTAAGTTTAAACTCGATATATCATTCTATTTTGGGACATCCAATAGAAAATAGTATAAAAATCTGACCTTCATAATGTAATAAAAATTTAACTCTTTTAGCAAAAATAATATATAGACAACTTTCTTCATTCAGAATAGAATTTGCAAGTTTTTGAGAAATTTTTTTTTCACCATCGATTTTAGCTAAAGATTATAAAGACAACATTCTTCATTCAGAATAGAACTTGAATCAAATTTGGTATTTTTTGAGATGTTTGAAAAAAAAATTGACCATCTTTTCATTCCCTTGAACAACTTTTTTCCCACGATATGCTATAATTGACAAGAAGTAAATACGTAATATCTCAATCTGGACGAATGGATACAAAGATATATGAGTCGCAAAATCCCACGTCAGATGAGGGCTCAGTATAAGCCGCCCATGGTCTATTTTATGATTTTATTTTTATAAAAATATGAAAGTAAAAAAAAATCTTATATTATAAGTTACATCAGATCCTTACTATGGCCATTTTTCTTTATCAAGATATGAGTCTTTATATCAATACTGATCGAACTAAAGTTCCTTTTTCGCACTTCCTTCTCTGATTTTTGTGTGTGTTTTGTATATTTTCAGAAAGGTATGCAATCAAAGTTTATTTGTTCCGAAAGGCCTGAAAAGTTCATATAGCCCTTTTTGCACACTAAAAAAAAAAATAATTATGAAAACCTCATCCCGAAGTTGGCCGTTTCATATTGAAAATATCTGGATGACCGAGCTTCGCTCGGTTATTCGCCAATAGATGTCAGCAAGAGTCATATTTTTCACTTTAGACTACTCAAACGCCTCCTTTTTGTTATGTTATAATTTGCATTGTATATCATTAACTACGTTATACACCAATAGATGTCTGATGAATTTTTCATGAAAAGACGGATAAAACGACATTTCTGATAAATGAAACCTAGCTAGATCGACTTATCGCCCCAAAAAACCCCTACATACTCATTTTCATGAAAGTCGTTCGAGCCATTTCCAAGATCGTTGATATATATATATATATATATATATATATATATATATATATATATATATACAAGAATTGCTCGTTTAAATATATAAGATAAAGTAAAAATACTTTCAAAGTATTTTCTAACTAGTGGAAGAAGTACAGCTAAATATTTGCATTTACAATAGAATGGGATTCAATTTAAAATATGAATCCATTGATACAAAATCACTGAAGTTAAGTCTTTTAGTTTAAAGTCATACATTTTATTGAGGGAAAATAAAATTGTACTTAGTTGGAATATATAATTTTTTGCGTTTGCTTTAAATACAGAATTTGGTTACTACGAACACATACTTGCCATGTCTAGTCAATGTGCGGTTGTGTCAACTACATGCAAATTTTTGTTATTAATTTTCAAAAAGTTTGAAATAAACTTATTGATCATTATACCATGTATATGAAATATACCAAGTTTAGTCCCTATACTAAGTTTAGTCCCAAGTTTGTAACACTTAGAAATATTGATGCTATGAACAAAATGTTGGTATAGGTGTTTATAAAATCACCTAATTAATTTTGTCGTCTGTCATCTGCCCGTCTGTCATCACGATTACTCAAAAACGAAAAGAGATATCAAGCTGAAATTTTTATAGCGTGTTGAGGACGTAAAATGTGAGGTTGAGTTCGTAAGTGAGCAACATAGGTTAATTGGGTCTTGGGTCCGTTGGACACATCTTGTAAACCGTTGGAGATAGAACAAAAGTTTTAATGTAAAAATGTTTCTTATAAAAAAATAAACAACTTTTGCTATCAATGTAAAGCCCGAGTTTGGAATTCCAAAGATGCGCCTAAATGGGGAGTTCCTCTAGCACTCCAAACAGCAGCCGAATTGTGCATGCCTTACTTTGATAAATGTTTGGTTATCAGCGTGAGGCACGAGGTCTATTTTTCCTCCTTAAAACCAAATAAGGTTCGAATTAGGCTTGCATAATTTTGGAAAACCTCGTTAGGCCGGAACTGACCTTTTGGGACGACACACTGGTTTTTTAGTCGGGTAGAATAATATTGGCAATCGTTTTTTGTTTGTCTATCAAAAACAAAACGTTATAATTTAGTATACCTTTCTTATGAATCACACTGTATGTAAAGTTCGTTCAAACCAAAGTGGCACCGAGCAAGAGAGAGTGTATGATGTATATGTATGTGCACTCGTATCTACACCCTCTCTTGTTCGGTGCCACTTTGATTTGAATGAACTGTAATATATCTGTTGTTGGTAATAAAATTGTGTTCAGTTTGTTTTTTTAAGTCAGTGCAGTACACTAAATGTAGGTGTAGTAAATAGAAAAAGATGGTGTTATAAAGAAGTGTAATAAGATTCTCTATCTTTATTTAACTTGCTCTTAGTGTATTACATCGAGATGTAAAATAAGTAAACCTATTGCTTCTTAATAATTTATTTAGGATATTTCTATCTTATTGAATTTTTTATACTTTGAATTTGGATTTATGTTTTTAGTTTTATGGTGTAGTTAATCTTATACGTAAACCTTTCTACTGTAACTGTAACTGTGATATTTAATCTTTATATACGTAATCTATACTTCGTTCCCAATCAATTCTGTAGAAGTATAATCTATGGGCAGCTACACTACACTGGGCACAGACTGAAAATAGTCGTTTTTACATTTGCTTATTACCTTCTTTTCTTGTACGATTTTAAAGTTGACATCATGAAGGTTATAAGAAGGAGAACGATCGCTATAGAAAATATTGTCCCCGACATATGGATAAAATAAGTGAGGCGCTGCGACCGCTAAGGAGTATCAATAAAAGCGGGCTGTTGTGCGCTAATTTGAAATGATATATCAATTTGTACATTATGCAACTAACTTCATCTACTTGTACTCATAAACAGCTAACTTCGCAGATACTACTTCTTGATGACAGCGCGGCTGGTGACTGAAAAATGAACTATAAATTCTACAAATTTTCAGGAACAGACGCGCTAATGCTTTAACACGTAGCGATCGTTCTCCTTCTTTATAACCTTCATGGTGGACATTTATAGAAGCTATGAGTAATAGGTTCACAAACTTTCAATTTTTTTTTGAAATATCTCATTTTTACCAAAAAAGACACCTTTTGTAAATACTTTTCTCTTGGTCGAAGGATTATGGTAGAGGCTTTTTTCGGGGTTAATCTCTTCGTCTAGATTTTTTCGATCATAATATTTAAGCAGCAAGTCAAATTTTTTAATTTTGTATTCCGAAATAGGACAACGAAAAATTGCATTTTTTCGCCGTAGAAAGTAAAACTCGTAGAGCTCCGAAACTTAGACAAGATAGTAATAAATACTTACTTTACTTTAAAAACAAATATTTGGAATTATTATCATTCGTGAAACAACGACTATGATCTCGTTAAAATCGAGTGTTTCTGCATCCCAAATCATTCGGAATCAAAAGTTAAAAAATTTTACTCGCTGCTAAAGGATCATGCATTTTTGCATTGAAAATCGTTTTTTTTACTTTTGCCAATTTTTTCGGCGAACTTAACCATTTATCAGCTGTAAACAAACGCTATGTTTCTGGGCTTGTTTTCTTCTATAGCAACGTATTTTTTGTTTTCTGGTAGCAATTTTGTCACATTTAACATTGGACCTCCGTATATTAATTTGATTAAAATTATTATCTTGAAATATGAATAGAGCTCTCAATCAAACCGCGATCTTGTGGTTATGGTACCCGCACCAAATACGGAAGGTCGTCAGGCCGAATCCCATCCACGACAACATATTTTTTTTAGATTAACGTCAATAGATTTTAGAGAATTTGGTGCCCGAAATTCTGTCCTATTTAATCGATTAAGTACAAGTTCGAATGAATAAGATTTTGTTGAGTATACCCAGATTAACATTTTCATCGGCTTCTATAAAAATGGGGAGGGAGAATTCCTGGGTCAAATGTTTTATTTTCTCGACTAATTGTACGTATGAGATATTAAAAAATTAACTTAAAAAAAAAATTGAATGAGTTGATATATTAATTTAATTAACTCAATTTTTAACTTTTTCAAAATTAAATTAATTTTTTCTATCGTGTTTAAGGGAAATTTTTTTTCTACCAATAAACAAATCTTTTCAAAAATTAACTCAAAACGGATGATGATTCTCACTTTACTACGATCGTAACTCGCCACTTTATACCAAAAATATTTTTCAAATAATTGAATATTTATGTCTTTGTTTATTTATGACTTAATTGAAACTGCTAATTGAATCAAATGATTTTAAATTTTAATACTTTTCTTATATCTCTGACCAAAGTCATTCATTAAAACTAATCTGAAATAAATTTAACATCGATATTAAATTTTTTAATTTTTGTTACATTTATTTTATTTTTTTTAAGTTATCAAATTTAAAACATATCTTTTGATCGTATTCGTTTTGCGTTTATTCGGTTGTTGGATTAAATTTCTATTAGATTGGATCTAGACATAATTCTTTTAATATCGATATTGATGTAGTTATTATACCAAATTATTACCTATTGTCTATTGAAATTACAATCCCGTAAATCCCAATCAACAGTACGTAGTTCAAAATTTAAGAATGAATACCTATGCATTTTAAGTCAATAGTACAATTAAACTAAATATCTAAAAGGAAAAGATTAATGCATCTTTGAAATTTTCCACACTTGTTTATTAGGTTGAAAAAAAAAATCGACTTATCAGTGTCGTACCTAAACCTAAAAAAAATTCAAATAAAAATTCTAGCTGTATTGTAGCTGTAGAAGTATTTCTGCACATTTTCCTTTTTTTCGACTTCCTAGCTTCAAAATTGCCCTAGGATTTCTTAAACTTCGAGAATGAAACGATTTTTTTACTGTTTTTAAAGCAATAATTTTTAACGTCGTACAATTTTCTATAACATGTTTTAATAGAACTTATAAAGGCGAAATATGATTTTTACCTACTAAAATGAGATAAATATTGAAGAAAAAATATTTCTTATTGTTCGTTCGAAATCAATTTTTCCTTAAAATTACAAAGAAGTCCCTTATGAAGATACTAATAGCCTAAGAGGGACATGCAAGTTTCACTTTCGAACAGGTACGTGAGTTTTCTGTTGCGGAAAATAAAAATATATGGTTACTCCTAGAAATGCTGGAACATCAGCCTGGCAACCGGGGACGTAGGTCTGGGCGGAGAGCCAAAAATGCAAAAAAAATTTTGGCTGGCCCCCAGTTGCCTGGCCGATGTTTTGGCAAACTATTTTTAACATGTCTGTTTACATTCTGACAAAACATCAGCTGTTCGTTGCAAAAAATTTTTTTTTTGCATGTTTGGCTCTCCGTCCAGACCTACGGTCCCCGGTTGTCTGGGTGATGTTCCGCTATTTGTTAGAGTAACCTTAAATCTTTAATTTCCGCAACAGAAAACTCATGTATCTATTCGAAAGTAAAACTGTCCCTCTTGCTTTATGATAAACCGGTAGTTACTAATAGTCCGGTCTCCAAGAAAAATTTAGCCCGACAAAGGTGGAAAAATCAGAAAAAAATTTATTCTATTCAGAATTTCTTTAGGAATTTGGGAAAATAGTTCTGCTTCGAACAGGAATTGCCTTATATTGTTTAAGTAACAATTTATAAAAAATGAAATTTTTTCCAGATTTTTGCTTATACCTTCGCTTCTAGATAATATATATAAAGTACTAAAATAGAGCTCAAATTTTTCGTAATGAAATCATTAGTTTTCGAATTCCTCTATTGTTCCGATACTTTTCTAATATTCTATTTAATGTCAGAGGGTTAGATTAATAATTAATTTTAGTCTGATCTGATCTGATCTGATACAAGTAATATATTTTATGTGCTGTAACAGAAAGCAAATTTGTGTCAGATTATCGGCCGAACCTGACACCAATGGGACAACTTTACCTCAAGTCTGATAGTGTTGGTAAGAGAATTGCATCTGTTGTGTTTTCATTTTTTCATTCAAACAAAGCTACTTAAACACGTCACGCCAGTCAAGTGTTTTTGTTTTTTTTTTTTAATTAAAAATCATTATTCAAACAATCATCAAATCATTTTACGCAGCAAATGAATCATCATCTTTTTTTTCTTGTTTTGAGTTTTTCATGCTAATTTGTTTTTTTATGTACCTAGTGTTTAGTAATTTAATTAGTATAGGAAGTTATTGTAATGGGTCCGATTTTCAAAATCGAGATTTTCAACATTTTACGTTTTATGGTCAGAACAAGACATTAACCTTTGAAAATATACTAACTGAAACTGGAAACCATGAAGGTTATAAAGAAGGAGAACGATCGCAATAGAAAATATTGTCACCAAAATATGGACAAAATAAGTGAGGCGCTGGGATCGCTAAGTTGTATCATTAAATTCGGGCTGTTGTGCGCTAATATACTACTTACCGACGACAGCGCGGCTGGTGGCTGAAAATGAACTATAAATTCTACAAATTTTCAGGGACCAGTGCTCTAATGCTTTAGCACGTAGCGATCGTTTTCCTTCCTTATAACCTTCATGCTGGAAACAGAGTGAGAACCACCTCTCCATGATGATTGAGAAGTATAATAAATGACGAAGCATGATTATTAATGCGCATGTCTTAATAATATACAATATAATATCCTGGCGCGTATTTACAACATAATAATTGCCATTTAATAAATATTATTTAATAATTAAACTTTACTGAACTGTGATACATGTCAACCTTAAAATATTCTTGCAAATAAAACAATATCTAACCATTTTTAAGAACTTTTATATAGAATTAATTAACCAAACAGTAACTGATTTCCGTCTATACAATCATGCGCATTGAATACCATGCTCTGTTATTGTGTTTCTCTGTCAGCTGTTTGAATATTGTATTGTTGTCTTTGTTAATCTTCTCTGTGAGGCAAAAATATGTGTGTGTGTACGTCCGTGGTAATTTTTGCCTCATCAATATCGCGCGAACAAAAATGATATCTACTTCGATGAGGTGTCGATCAAACCGTATTAAATATCGGTTACCTTACCTTTATTTTCCTAAATAAATAGTATTGCCTTTTTTCCTTGTCCTTTCCTAAATAAATATAGGTACCCAGGGCAAGACCAACACTGACCTATGTTGCTCATTTACGAACTCACTTTTTAAGCCCTGAGCACGCTAAAAAAATTTCAGCATGATATGTCTTTTCATTTTTGAGTTATCATGTTTACAGACGGAAAGGACTACTTAAGTGAGTTTATGAACACCTATACCAAAACATTTTTGTAGCATCAATATTTTTAAGCGTTACAAACTTGGGACTTAACTTAGTATACCTTGATATATATACCACGTGTGTCCACGGATGGAGGTAACTAGGCATATTTAAAACTACTAAGTAATGTGTAGGGTAGCCAAAAATTTGGAATCACTATTTACCTTTTTGGTAAACTACCCTTCCTTTTTACAAGTTGACAAAATGTAACTAAAAAAAGTTGCTCGCAATTAATAATTATGACTCAAATTTCAAGAAGATCTTTCCAACTTTGACAATTCCATTCTTAATGAATGTTATGCTAACTATATATTTGCCAACTTATGAAAAGGAAGGGTAGTTTACCAAAAAGTAAAATAGTCTTTCCAAAATTTTTGGCTACCCTGTACATTATTTAGAAATTTTAAGTCTGCCTACATACTTTTCAGAATAAGCAAAATTTTTTATAAAGAATAACTTTTTGCTTAAAATGCAAAATAAGAAAATTTACAAGTATAGTTACCTCTAACCGTGGACACACTGTATATATATACAGTGTTGGAAACTTTTCACAATCATACAGGGACGATAGGTCACATTTTTGAAGATACTTAACCGAAATCTGAACTATAAAGTAAGTCTACTACAAATTGACAAATAGGGCCGATTCTTAATATTTTGCCAAGCATCATGATATATCATCAGATATATCATGATTACAGATATCGAACACTTGGCGGGCGCATTTCAGAAATAACATAACAATGGGTTATTGTTGCAAATTATCTTAAAATAAAAATTGTTAATATCTTGCGTATAAATGAATTAAAAAGGAGAATTTTTTTTATTTAATTGTATATATTTAGGAAAGGAAAAGGTTAGAGGTAAAAAGTTTTTCCCTAAAAGTTTTTGTTTTTTGATGAAAAAAATAATGCAATACTGTCTTAACAAAGTATTCCACCAATTAATCGGCGGTTAACCCAATAAACTATTTATTTTCAATTGCTTTATTTATTACTAGCGACCCGCCCCGGCTTTGCACGGGTGCAATGCTGATACTGAATACACTACAGAAAAACGGTGAACGTTGTATATAAAAACATAGCGGCCCGCTCTGGCTTCGCACGGGTATAAAATATATAGCCTATGTGATTAAAATCGATCCAGTAGATTTGATTTATTCATTACTGCCCGTGGCCCGCACGTGTTAAATTTGGAGTAAAACAATCCCCCTTTCCCTATACCATGAAGATTTCCTGCTATCTTTGGAATATCTAAATTCATACACTACATTTTTACTTATTTACTTTTTACATTTTTAACTATTAACCTCAAAAATAGCAGTACTTCTCCACTATTTAATGGAGGTTATTATACATATAAACCTTCTTCTTGAATCACTCTATCTATTAAAAAAAACCGCATCAAAATCCGTTACGTAGTTTCAAAGATTTAAGCATACAAAGGGACATAGGGACAGAGAAAGCGACTTTGTTTTATACTATGTAGTGATTCGAATTATATCATTTGACAACCTTCTCGTTAGCTATTTATAATATATCAAGTAAGAAGAGTTTTTATGGACGTTCTTATGTATAAAACAAAGATGTGTACTGTGTAGTGTGTGGTAATGCATATTTTGTACATATGGGTAACGAACGAGTCACCGTCATATTTCTATAACGATTGACTTGGAAAACATTCTAAGAGACAATTTCTATGTATGAAAAATTTGATTTACTTTAAATATGGTGAATACATTTTTTGTCATGATCCTAATAATAAATTTTTAAGATATTTGTAAATAAAAATTTACACAACTGTGCATGGTAAACTTCTTAATATTTCATCTTAGAAATACCTATCAGAAAAAAATTATTCGAATGATTTCAGTGAATTCGGAATTTAGACGTATTTTATATCTACTAAGACTTCACTAATTATTATTACCTAAGTATATAAATTTTCACTGCAAGTATTTTATTTTAGATTTAAATTTTTTATTTTATTTGAATAATGCGCATGGCTATAAACAATTATTTTTTGTATAAAATTATTCAATAATAATTGATTTTTTGTTTTTGTTTTAATCATACTTTTTATTATAAAATTGATTTGAATTTCTATAATTATGTATGTACTGTATTATTGTTTTTATAGGACGTGTTGGAAGTCCACATTTTGCATCACCTGAAGTGGCTGAATGTAGACCGTATGGTAAACCAGTTGATGTTTGGGCAGCAGGTGTATTACTACATGTTCTATTATCTGGCTCCTTACCATTTCGAGGCACTGGTGATCGATTACGAAGATCTGTATGTAATGGTCGATTAAATGTAAGTACAAGTACCTGTAAATTAAAATATATTTAACTAGCTTGAACCGTTAAGAATTCCGTTCCCGTAGTTACCGTAACCCGTGGCTAAAAACAACAAACAACTAATTTCGTAGAAATTTGGTGAAAATAAATCAAAAGTTCTGAAATTAATATTAGGAGAACATGTATTAAAAATAGTAATTATATGTTTAGAGTATTAGTAGATCATCTGTAAAAACTAACATGTTTGCCTAATAAACTTATTATTTAAATTCATGATATTTTTTCGTTAAAATTATTTGTGTAGCGTGTTTTTTCCTAAGCGGTACATTTTAAGATCGTGAGTATATTTTTCGACAAACCTAGACATAATGCTTGAAAATGAGGGGTGAATAATGGCATTTGATGAAGGAATAAGGAAGATAAGGGTTGGACAGAAAAAAACTTAATATTATTAAAACAAGTTTTAAATTTATCAAAATTTGTTTATTATTTAAAAAAAGTTAAAATATAAAAAATATTCATAATCCGAAACATGTCACATATTATTTCCAATTAAGTGGAAAAGCAAATGAAGAAAAATTGAAATTCAATAATACTAATAATGGGGTTTAACCTCCGTTTCTCTGACATATACGTCTACAACAGGGGCCACCCACGTCACTATTTTTTATCTTTATTTATTAAATTACATCCGCATACAATTAAATTTATGATGTGGGTGGAGACAGTTACATCGTTCTTATCCAAGAAACTGTCGTCACGACAATTTAATTAATTATGATTGTTTACACTGCCGCTGCGTGGATTCGAAGCAACAACCAAAGTCTACGTAGCCAAACGGTTAAAGTCAGCGGCCTTACCCACTTGGCTGCTTAGCCCCTTGAAATTAAATATTCATTTGTTTTCATTGTAATTAAATTTATTTTTGCAGTACAATACACCTTCATGGGAATACATTAGTGAATCTGCAAAAGATTTAGTCCAACGAATGTTGACTGTGGACCAAACACAACGAATTACAATTCAAGAAGTTCTTAATCACAAATGGTTACGAGTAAGTACATTTTATTAATTTCTTTATAATATGCCTGAATTAAGAATCTCAACATAAACATTAGTAGCATTTAATTGGCGGGCTTATTTAAATAATAATATTCACCAAAGAGATAGCTTGAATGGATTTGAAAACACCAAATTATTGTGTAACATGTTATTAGTAGCCAATCGAACAATTAACTTGAAAAACATCGTGTATCACTAACCGTTTATGACTTATACAACTATGATGATTTACTTATTGAATATTTGACCGATATGTCTTCTAATGTTAGTTAGATGGATTGATATGTCTTTTTCAATATTGACTTAAAATGGTCATTTGAACACTCTGTGTGAATTTCAGCTTTTATACTTTAACGTGAGAGAGCTCGGGTACTGCGCCCCTGATTACCTGCTACGTACCGAAGGAACCGTTAGTCAAGGTTTTTAGCCCCCAAAAATTGGTCCCTCCACCAGTGAGAATACGCAAAAAAAATTTCAGCTTTTATACTTTAACGTATGTCTGGCAGGCGCTGGCTCTTAGTCCATTAATCAAGCAATCAAACAAATTTGGGTTGCGTTCAATACTTATATATTTTTAAACGGCCTGAACAAATACTTAGGATGCATCTAAACATTTCTCAGTTAATAAAATAAAAGCTCATTCTGTAAAAAATAACTTTTAGACCTTTACGTGTAATACTTTGTATAATAAAAATCCTTTAGTGACATCTCAAATACTAGTATACAAGGTGTCTGGTAAGTGTCGCACGCTTTTGTTGCATCTTATAGAAAATAAAATTCTAAGACGAAAAGTCCTCTTCAATTTTTTTGATCCGATGCACGGATAATTACTTGTTAGCTATTCATTAAAAAAGGCAGCCAATCAAAAGCATTGTAACAAAAAGTTAAAACAACTTGACTCTGTCTGAGATTGACTAATTAATGATTTTTTATAGATTAAAAATAAATTATTAAATAATTATTATTGTTATTAATCAAAAATAAAATAAAATAAATAAATAAATTTATTAAGTATTCAGTTTGAGCAGAGTCGAGAGTTTAGTTTATTTCTTTTTTTATTATTTTTTATTTATTTTAATAATAATAATAATTATTAAAAAATTTATTCTTAATCTATCAAAAATCATTAATTATAGTCAGTCTGAGTCAGAGATGAGTGGTTTTAATTTTTAGTTACAATGCTTCTGATTTACTGCCGTTTTTAATTAATAGCTTAATATCCGTGCATCAGATCGAAAAATGAAAGAGAACTTTTCGTCTTAGAATTTTATTTTCTACCTAATGCAACAAAAGCGTGCGGTACTTACTTGACACCCTGTATAATAAAAGCAAATAAAAAGATTTGTTCTCATATCAATTGGAATTGGAAAAAAGATGAAGACAAGTAAACTTAATAAAAGATTACTTACTATTCACACAACTTACATACTACCTACCTATCTACCTACCTAACCGTACCTATCTATAATATATTAACTTTTTGATCGAAAGTCATTGTACACGCATCGAAAATGGAAATTTTGTGTAAACAACAAAGAAAAAAGTATGGAATGAATATTCACGGAATCTTCGAGATGTTTATTCGAATGTGGACATTGCTCTCCGTATTTTTTTGAGTATTCCGGCTACAAATTGTTCAGGCGAAAGATCTTTTTCTACTCTTAAAAGGGTAAAAACCTATTTACGCGCAAGCATGGGCCAACATAGACTTAATGCACTTGCATTACTGTCTATTGAAGCCCAACTAGTCCAAGAAATTAATTACGACAACATAATTGACGTTTTTGCACGGACCAAAGCCTAGTAAAAGAAATTTTCAAATTGATTAATATTAAAAGAAATATGAATTATTTATCTGTCTTGTTTATCAGTAATATTTAAAAAATTATATTTCAATAAATTAAGTTACTTTAAAATGAAAAACTGAATCAAAATTAATGAAATTCATTCTATCAAAAAGGGCGGCGCATCGAACGGGGCCTAGGGCGGCAGCAAGCCTAAATGCGTCACTGATTCTATCTATAGTTCCTTTCAGGATGATAACAAAGGCAATACTAAGTTAATCACTAAGTTTGTGTTTTAAAATTCAACATTTTTTTATTAATGATGAAGTTATTGGTTGGGTTTGTAAAGTTCATATTCCGCATTATTTTCTGTGATAAAAAGACAAGTTGGTATTTTTAGATATGTTTTAACTGATTATTATAAAAGTTACGACGTTAACTTAATGTTATTTTAAAATATTTTGATGTTAATTAACATGGATTAATACACATTTTTTGTATCTTTCTATACAGAGTGTCACGAAACGGTTTGGATAATATCTTCCAGTGTAGTCGGCATATTGATTTCCAAAAATGCTCCTCTACAGATTCCGCTAGAATTTTTTTCACGATTTTTGGAATCTACATGCTTTGAAACGAATTTTTAAACAAAATAAAATGTTCCTCCTTAAAATTATCAGTTTTTAATGAAAAGTATAATAAATGATTTTCTAAATGAAACGAAACTAATGTTTCATATTCAAAAACATTGAAACATTATGCAACGAAGCATAAGTACTGATGTACTAAGGTAAACCAAAGAATTGTATCCATGTTACAGGATATTAAAATCCACCAGAATGTCATCTCATTTCATATAAAATTTTCATTTATTGACTTGTAGTATGAGAAGCTCATCGTCATACAATCATTATAGTCCTGTAACTTCAACATTGAAATTAAAACTCCATTTCAGTTTTTCATTCAAATTTTTCCGAACTTTCCTTCAATATTTTGAAAAACGACAGGTAGGGACAATAAAATTGATGCCTGCGCTTTAAGTGAAAAATTTTGGCGTTAAAGGAGGCTGTTATGACTAATTTGCAGTTCTTTACATGTTAATGTTATAGAAATGTAAAATTAAAATTATTGTAACACACGAATTAATTAAACTTAATGCATTAAAAATTGTGAAAATAAGAAATCAAATTGCACAAATATTATTTTTCAAATGTAAATTATCATAATAATTTATTTAAATTTGTGAGACAATAATATTAAATTTTCAATGTAAGTCTTAAATGCAATCCATTCAATTATATATGCATCCATACAATTCTATAATTAAAGTAGTGTATCGTTACCATGGAAACGAAACTCACGCACGGAGCGAATACATATATCTGCTCGCTGCGCTGTAAATAGTTATCCGTTATCCGTTTGACAGAGGCTGTTATAAACAAGTTTAAAAGTATGGAAACCCTAGTAAACAGTTAAATTTACTGTTGAATATCCATCTACTTTAATGTTTATTTTCCATTAATAATAAATATTACAATTTGTTTAATATTTCATTAGATTAGCTTATGAGATTATATTTTCATCAACTGACTGACTTTAATAAAAGTAAATGTGTTTGTAACATTTAATCGAATCCGGTAACAATTCAATTTCTTATATCCTCTGATTCTCTGGTCTATATTAGTCCTTACCCATAAAAAAATTTCACTCAAACTAACTTTTTTCTCTTCCTTCGATTTTCTAATAGGAAATATTCATGAAATTTAAATTTGGTTTAACAATTTTTTTTCTGTAACTTTATCGGCTGGACATTTGAACTAAACCATTATTTTAGTAATTAATCTTTTTAATTACTTAAAATTAGTTAATAAAATTACAAATTCAGTGAATTCTAAAACGGAAATTCAAATTTTAAAATATATGTGACGTGATAGTATGTGGCTTGTCAGATGTGTTAACATACTGTATGGTATTAATTACTTATATTTTGTATGGTATTATTATGGATTTATACTATAATTACTACATACGTGGATATTACACCTCTAGTAAACAGTACATTGAACTGTCACCAAATGGCAGCTCACATATTAATATATCATCAACAGAGAGCGTCAAAAGGACTGCGTTTAAACATCTCAAAATGATTCTCTATTTTAAATATATTTTTATACCATGTATAAATGAAATATACATAGTATATTAAGTTTAGTCCCAAGTTTGTAACGCTTAAAAATAATGAAGCTAGGAAAAAAATTTTGTCATAGGAGTTCATAAAATCACCTAATTAGTGCATTTCCGGTTGTCCGTCCGTCTGTGGACACGATAACTCAAAAACGAAAAAAGATATCGAGCTGAAATTTTTACAGCGTACTCAGGACGTAAAAAGTGAGGTCAAGTTCGTAAATGAGCATCATAGGTCAATTGGGTCTTGGGTCCGTAGGACCAATCTTGTAAACCGTTAGAGATAGAACAAAAGTTTAAACACAACAAAAGATGTTGTATTTAAATATAAATGAAATCGCTACAAGCAGTTCCCGTTTACACATGCCCGTCTCTCTTTGCAAAATCACTACCACAAAAAAAAGCAACCGAGCGGAAGGATGTTACACATCAAAAAAGAACTTAAATGAGGTATGATCAGCATTTCTGTATGAGTTATTCGGTCTGGAATTTTTTTGGAATTGGAAATAAATACTAATATTAATTCAACTTGCCTCACATATTTATCTCTTATTTATCCCGTAAAATAATTTTTTTTAATTAACTTTGTTTTTATTATTATTACAGGACCGGGATAAGAGCAATACAAAATTACATTTACATGAAACTGTAGAAGAATTAAAAAAATTCAATTCTAGAAGAAAATTAAAAGCTGCTGTCTTAGCAGCGGTATCATCTGAAAAATGGACATCTGTTTATGCAGATCCTAGTAACGACGGATTCAGTGACTTTGGTGACGATGACGTCACATCCGATGGTATGCACATTTTGAATATATTTCTTGAATGAGAATGAATATTAATAAAACATTATCTACTTTGTTATCTTTAGCTGTTGGAATGATTTTGGATTCATTGGACGATATCCATTGTTTACAATCAACCACAATAAGTCGTGATGATTTACTAGAACTCTTAGACGATTTTCAACTACAAGCATTACTGGAAGTAAGTATCTGAATTTTTTTAATAAGCATATCATAATTATTCATCAAAGCACAAAATTTTGATATTTTTTTTATCCGGTCATAAATGAAAAAAAATGATTGAAGGTACAATAATTAGCACCCGGCTGAAATTTGGTAAGGGGGGGGCTGAAGATATCTCAATTTTTGTTTCTACATTTTTCTAAGGAAACAAATTTCCGACAATTTTTGTTTGAAACTTTATTTCATTAAGTTTATGGTTTCCGAGATATTGACCAATTTAGTATGGTCTTAAACTAGATGCCGAAACCTTCTTTCTTTACTTGTTGGATTTTTTTTTTGGCCTTTGAATAAGTTTACGCAAAAACATGGAGCGGCCCAGATTGCCTACTGTGATTTATTAAACAAAAACAAAAAATAGTAATTTTAAAAAATATTTGTGCGTTTTAAATTGGAATAAATAAATATTTTGTGATGATTATATTTGAATTTGATTTGTTTCAGTTGTATGATCGTATCGCAAGTAAAGTGGTTAGTCCTGTACGTGCGCCACCTAGTGACGGTGTACAAAGATGTCGAGATGTTCTAGATGCTCTTAGAGATTTAGAACAGTCAACGCCATCATATCCTCGTGCACACTATGTCAACGATGTGGATGAATTGCGTGATCTTCTCCTCAAACCACATCTAAAGGTTTGTAACATTGCTATCTTCTAGTTATCTATATGTAATCTGTTTTGTTTTTATTCATTTTCCACTTGGTGGAAACACTTGTTTGTTATTTTAAATTTAGTTTTAACAATTCAACTCAAACGAATACCAATTTTTTTATACATTCATTTTTAGCGATTTTTCGAAGGAAATGGAGCTATTGCTTTTGTAATGATGATAGAATTTTGGATGGAAAAAACTTATATGAATGCTCAAAGTACAAAATTTTAATTTATTTCAAAATAAACAAAATTTTTGTATTTTTTGGTCAGTTCTAAGCAAAAAAATACTCTTGTGATTTTTTTCTCTTGACGCTTAATTTTCGGGATAAAAATTCTTAAAAAAAATAATAATGCTATATTAGATTTTAAGAAAAATGTGTTATTTTTCAATCTCATGGGGGATTCGCTTAGGTAACGCA
Organism: Chrysoperla carnea; assembly: GCF_905475395.1. NCBI lineage: Eukaryota > Metazoa > Arthropoda > Insecta > Neuroptera > Chrysopidae > Chrysoperla > Chrysoperla carnea. The sequence continues at coordinate 961,700 of NC_058340.1, forward strand.
ACTACTGTGCTACGGATTTTTGAAGCCAAACTTCTTTTGGCACGTTGAGCACTTTTTCGGTGAACAAAAATTATTGAACTGGTGTTATCGTCACCGAACGCCCAATCACTGAAGTTAAGCAATAGTGAGAAAACTTTGTTCTAAGATGGGTGACCGCCGCTTGAAAGTATTGTGTGTTGTAGCTTTTTTCTATTATTTAACATAGGTTTTTATTCACACGCTAATAATTTCAATTTACAAATTATGAAATTTTAATTATTTATACTATAATTAATTCCAAAAAAAAAAAAAAAAAACACAGCTACAGAATAATTTTATCAGTACCTATATGATGCATTTTAGGCAATATTGTAACATAAATGATGAACAATTTTTTTCATTAAAAGTAGCCTTGAGCATATTTTTTAGGCAATCCATTACAGGGATATTTGTTAATATTTTACATTTCATAAAAAAAGAATTTTCATTCGGTAAACATATGGGTGAAGGACGACCCTAATTCGGTTTTTGTACTAACATATGGTCAACATTTGCTTCTGTGAATCCTTAGAATATGTTTTGTAGAAAATACATTTTACTAATTCGAAAACATGCACCTATCAAAAGCCATTAAGAAAAAAGTATCTTATCTTTATCATTGTTAAAAACCGGTCTCACAGAAATTTTTTTTACAGGCTATATAGCTTCTTGTCCACTATGTCCACTAATGCACTAAATTACAGGAGTTATTTTTTTATTTAAATAGGTTCAGTATCACGTACTGAATGTAAATGCACAAAATCCTTAAAATAGGCGGGGGAAATATTTCCACTTTATATATATATTTGCACTTTAAATCAAAAATGGTAATTACCTTTATCGTACATAATTAAACTACCTACTTTTTTTGTACAATATTTTTATACCCACGTTAAACTAATACAAGACAAAAAAAACTGAAGTTGTGATATAATCTTCTTGTTTCTTTATCAAGGCTTTCTTCACAAATTATCTTGATTATCCACTGGTAAACAGTTACATTGTAAAATATTATGTAATATATTGCGGTTTTCTAAAAAAAAAAAGAATTCATAAAGGCAAATCTGACGAATTTTTGTTTTCTTAGGTATTTTGTCTGATTATTTTGTTTTGATTATTTTATGCTGATTGGAAGTTGCTTACCATGAATAAATAATGTACCATGAGATAATTCCAAAACAGTAGAATTGAACCAAGTCCTCCACAACTCTATTGTTTTCAATCCTTCACTTAATTGATAAAATAATTGATCGCTTGTTAATAGCAACTGATAATTAATTGTGTATTCTGTACATATATTACAATTGGTAAGAACTTTCTCTTGACAACAAGATAACAGTATTTTTATTGAGTCTCTTAAATTCTTATTATAAGTTTGCCATTTCTTAATATCTTTATGTAAATTTGTAACAAAATCATCACAGATGTTACAATTATAATGTACTTTATTACCATTAGAATCTATAGCTGATCCTGAAATAGACTTATCTCTTATTATACTATCATTAAAATCTTTCAATTAATTCAAGATAAGAGTGAACGAGTTTTCCTTATTATCAGAAATACGATTTTTTTACCGTGCATATATGAAATATACATAGTATATTAAGTTTAGTCCCAAATTTGTAACGCTTAAAAATAATGATGCTAGGCAAAAAATTTTGTCATAGGTGTTCATAAAATCACCTAATTAGTCCATTTCCGGTTGTCCGTTCGTCCGTTCGTCTGTGGGCACGATAACTCAAATAAGAAAAAAGATATCGAGCTGAAATTTTTACATCGTACTCAGGACGTAAAAAGTGAGGTCAAGTTCGTAAATGAGCATCATAGGTCAATTGGGTCTTGGGTCCGTAGGAACCATCTTGTAAACAACAAAAGTTTAAATGTAAAAAAATATCCCTTATAAAAAAACTATCTGTGAACTACCCGCTTTGCTGGGCAACATCCCCACTTGCACCCCTCCCTCCACATTTCATTGCGTGGGATAACAGTTTTGTAATGTACACGTCATGCTCTTTTATTTGATACCCCACTTAGGTATATTTGTAAATATTCGATAATTCCTTCCCACTTTCTCGCAACACCTTTCTACCCTCCGAAGGTTAAAATTAGATAAAAACAATAGATCTTTGAAGCTGGTTGTATATCGTGTCAATATTTAAGCTTAATCGAAGCACAACTTTTTTAGTTTTTGAAGCATATCCCTTTCAACCCCTATTTCAACCCCTTACTCTACTATAATATGGATGTATTATACATAAAAAACTTCCTCTTGAATCACTCTATCTATTTAAAAAAACCGCATCAAAATCCGTTGCGTAGTTTCAAAGATTTAAGCGTACAAAGGGACATAGGGACATAGGGACAGAAAAAGCGACTTTGTTTTATAATATGTAGTAATAAACAGGGCGCAAATTAGGACAAATGTTTGGAGATAGACAGTAGAAAATTTGGAGGTAGTTTCAACTAGTGGTTTTGTGAAATACTCTCGAAAAACAAAAAATCAAGTTCTAGAAAATACTTCATAAAATTTTCGAAATTTTCGAAAACCAAATAAATGGCGGTGGTTTTTTAAAATCTTCTAATATACAAAAATAAGAACTAAAAATTAGAATTACTATAATTACTGTCTTTAAGGAAAACCCCTGAGAATCATCACCTAAACTAAACTAAATAAAAATAAGTATTAAGTCTTTTTCGTACAAACCTTTAATTATAGAAGTTATAAAAATTATTTTCTTTAAATTTCGATTAATCCAACAACACCATTGCATGGCATGCTTTGTAACTTCTCGTATAAACATTAGCCATGATTTTAATGATTCCAGACACACAACTTCAAAACCATGTGGATAAAATTCTATTTCATATTTCTTATCCATTTGTTCATTGTTTATTACTTTTACAATAAAATCTGTACGTTCAAATAACATATTTGTAGTCAATTCTAATGATTTTACATCATCGTTTTCGTTTATATTCGCTCTAGTAGCGTTACTATTCGATACTAATCCAATTCCTTTTATTTTGATTTGTTCAATTGCATTTTGTATTTCATCAATTATTTTTAATTCTTCATCAAATCCTGTTTTATTTAATTGTTTGTTTATGTAGGATGCAGTACTTGTATTTGATCTGATGCTGTCATGTCTAATCATTGATGGATTACCGTTTTTATCATCCTTCAAATTAGAGAATTTTCTATTATGGCTGCTGAATGAAATTTTAACATGTAAATTGATACAAAGCAAGTCTCTTAGCAAGTCAAAAGTACTTCTAACTGAAAAAAACACTCAAAGGTCCTTTTGATTGCGCAGGTTGTTCAATAGTAGTTTTGCCTGAAAATCATTAGACTGTAAGTTTGCGGTCAAACTGTAACTACTCCTCAAAAAGCTGCTTTCCGACGCCATATTGGCAGTGTTTTTGTTTCAACGGCAGGTGGTAGAAAGTGGAACTAAATTTAAATGATTCGTCAGGGAAAGTAGTTAAGCGTTGTCGATCCAAGTCTTTTGTCTAGCTATTTGATTGAATGGCTTAATATATTAAGGCTTTTAGTTGGACGGCGCTGTTTAGTAAAATGGCTAGGCTGTTAATTGAAAGGCTAATTAAACTAGTTGACTGCGACATATACATCCGTACTTTTATTTTAAGAGCAGGTGTTATCAAAAACCTCAGGCGGTAATGTTGCGTTAGGTCTCTACCTAAAAAAGTTTTCTATAATTACTTTCAAATAAGCAATAAGCAAATAAGTTAAATACCAAAATTGAGGTGCTAGTAGTTTTGAGACTCTATTTGAATTTTTATGTTTTGCATGGCTTTCTAGCATAAAAAATTTGGGTAAAGATACGTAAGGAGCATTTTGTTTTCTATTCCGGTAATATTCGATAAACTTACTGACCGGGTTGAGTATCCTCCTTAGTACAAAACTATCAATTTGTCATTGCAAAGTCATTGAATCTTTATAAAATTTGTGCGACTGCATGGTTTAAAGCTTACTTAAAGAAGTTAAGAACAAAAGTGATTTTTTCGCACTTTGATGCAGTCCTTCAAATTAGCAACGAGTAACATACACAATAAGTGTAATTAAGATTAGCTAATTCACACTGATGATGCCTACTTGGTAGTCGAAGTACGAATTTATACAGTACAAAAAACTAGGAAATCTAGGAAATTGGGGGCAAAAATCGAAATTTATTTCGAGTTCTCATTTATTATCTTTGATAATATTTATATTAGAATTTTTTCCTAAATCGATTGTCGTTGTCATTTTCAGCATAAATTTTACCACCCCCGAGGAGGGGTGGCCCCCACTCCCTGGGCAAGATCCCACAAATTTTTGTTTTTACAATGCAGTTTCACAGTTTTTATAAAGGTTCATCGACTTTTCCTAGATTCCGAGGCATAAGTCTTACACAGTTAAAGCACAACCTGGCAGCCGCCGTTTTCAAGTTATTTATGAAAACCTGATATTTTAGGTAGTTAATCAAAGCACTCTTTCTTCTGCAACGGTTTCCGTTGTAGCACCGCATCGTTGTAGCACCGCATAGCAAGTAGCATCGTGGAATCATTCCATTCAAGATCCTTTCCGTAAATGTGTCACTTACCAATCGGATATTTTTATGCACAGGTTCATGTTTCTCTTTCTCTTTGATACTTATATCATTATATTTTTTATTAAACTTTTCTTCTTTTTTGCGTTTACATTTTTGACATTTATCATAAGCGTTTTCATTTAAATTCGTAATCGTTTTAGATAAATTTTGTCGAAGTTTTCGATTATTCATATCGTGTAGTAGTAATTGAGCTGTATATTTTGTAGGCAATGAAATAGTAGCATCGCTATTAGATTGTGAATTGATAACTTTCTCATTCAGAGAATATTCATCTGTTGTAGAACTTGACGATGATTTATCACATGATTCTCGACTATCATGAACTGTAAAGAATGATAATTCTTTGAATGATTCAATTGAATTAGAATCATTCGATTGTTCATAATCATTTGAATCTGTTTCAACTCTATTAATATTTTTCTTATTAATAATATTTGATTTTTTTGTAATAATTTCACTAAATGAAAATTCACTTGTTAATGTCGATTTAAAATCAATAATTTTTGTTTGCAACATTTCATTATATATTTTTGATTGCTGTTTAATATCGTTATTGAAATCAGTATTCTCAAGTTGTATTAAATTCTCTACTTGTATTACATTAACAGTTGTACTTGAGAAATCATCAAGCTTTATTAAATCATTACAAATGTCTAAACAGTTCTCCATTCGATCATATTTCTTATTTTCTGAAGTCAATTTTTTTGTAAGTAAATAACGTTCATCAAAAATATCTTCTGGTATTGAAGTTTCGTTATTTATGCTTTTTTTCTTAAACGTTTTTTCTTGAAGACATTTATTATTTGAAATACTTTCATCAGACTCATTCGATTGGTCCAGAACTCTAAAGTTTTTGAGATAATATTAAACAGTTAATTGTTTTGGTCTTCTAAACTGCAGTAATATATTTATGACTAAAGTTTAAATTTTTTCTCTTAGAACCTTTTTTAACTCGAGTTGCGGTAGTTTGTATTGAGAAAATTATTATAAGAAAAATCTATATGGTTTGCGTGATGAAAATTAAAAAATATTGATTGTATGAGTTTCTATGTTATTTGGCATCGCTTAGCTCTTGGAATGAGAAGACTGACGTTCTTGGAAAGCCATTTTTGACAGTCTTAGAACTTGTTGACGTAAAAAATCTTTCAATGTTTCTAAAACACTCCAAATGCTTAAAAAAATAGGGGGATTTCTGTGGTACGATCTTTTCTCAGGCATCAGAATGGGTCGCATTTATAAATGTGCCCCACTTGGACAGCGCCTATACCCTAACCTAAGAGTATGGAGTCTAATCTCCTGGATAAATCACCGCCATTTAAAACAATATACACTTTTTTAGAATAATTTTCTCTACTTTATGCAAAAACTACAAGGGACCTCGCACGATTAGATAGGAGAATGACTTTCTGTAAAACTTTTTCAAACCGCTCCCAAAATGTTCTTTGAATCGTTCTGATCAAAAGCCACAGCCACGAAGCTACACTTATGTTATACTAGCTGGGAACTACCCGCTTTGCTGGGCAACATCCCCACTTGCACCCCTCCCTCCACATTTCCTTGCGTTGGATAACAGTTTTGTAATGTACACGTCATGCTCTTTTATTTGATACCCCACTTAGGTATATTTGTAAATATTCGATATTTCCTTCCCACTTTCTCGCTACACCTTTCTACCCTCCGAAGGTTAAAAAAATTTCTAAATGTAATTTAAAACATTCTGACCAAGTTTTGAACTATTAAAAGTCATAATTGAAAAATATGAATTTTTTATTCATGAACACCCCCGCAACCCCCCTTGTGGGTGGAATTTCGTAAAATCCGTTCTTAGCTGACCTCTACTTGGCAAAAGGAATATTCCTGCCAAATTTCAAGTCTCTAGGTCTTATAGTTCCAGAGATATCGTGATGAGTGACTATCTATATCTATAGAAAGTCTCCTATATATTTATAGATTATATGTATATGACTACCGTCTTAATAATGACAATTGTACAATTCACCAACTAACAAGACAACACACCAAAATACAACTATACAAAAACACACACGAAAAGGTTTGAAAAAGTTTCATAGAAAGCCATTTTCCTATCCAATCGTGCAGGGTACTTTCTGGGATTAGGGTAGAGGTCTAAAACATGTTGCTAAGAACGAGAACAACCAAGATTTGTTTGTTATACCAATAAGTAAGCCGACTTACGTATTAATACTCGTTGCTTGATGACTTGTTGAACGCCAGATTTCCTTGCAATGTTTGACAAATTTATATGTTGGATATTTTTTATTCTTAAATTTATTGTTAATTTTTTGTTGTAAATCTGAACCAGCTCTTATTGTTGTTTTATTCTTGAGACCGTTATCATTGGTATTCCAATCCACACACGAACATGTTGTTGATTCATTCGCATGCGAGTAATCTGATTGAGTACTGCAGTTACAAGGTCCGTATTCAACATTGACACCCTTTAATTTAATAATCGATGCGTCTTTATCACAAGAACAATGATGTATAATTGATTTGGGTTCATCATCAGATGTTTGAACTGTTATTTTGTTATTTTCATCATATATTTTGCTCACTTCTATATCAAGCGTTTCTAATGCTTGCATTAAACATTGTACGATAGATTTCATCCAAGGAGGAATTTCTTGGATATTGCCACAATCATCATTTACAATCACATTATTGTCACTGTGTTGATCTGTTATACATTTATTTTGTGAATTGCTTAAATTTCTTAGTTTACTTACAGAATTGTAATTTTCACATCTAATACTTCTTGATGTATTTGATGCATTTTTATTATGTGATAAAACGGTCAAAGCTGCAGAGTGACAACGACTTAATATTCCACAAGGTACTTCATCTGGTGGTAATTTGCTGAAAATTTGAATTATTTCATATACACTGTCCAATTAAATTATTTTATAATTTTTCTATAGTAAATTTCCCTTTAAGCCACTTCTCCCCCCCCCTTTGTAATTTACGATATATAAATTGATTGATTGATTTCTTAATTATCTCGGAAAGTACGCATCAGATCGAAATTTATTAAAAAGCTTTTTCATTTGTCTTGATAAGCTTAATCCAGTAGTGTACTTTTCTATTATCAATTATGGAACACCCTGTATATGTATATATATTATTAAATAACACCAGCGAAGTTTGTACTTCTCAGTTGCGTACATAAGTACACATTTTTTTTCTTGTTATTAAAGATCTGATGATCTCTTTATTACTTACTAGCCATTGCTTATTTTATTTGCTATTTCTTTTGATATGTAAATCAAGAAATCATCCATATCTGTGTTCCACGCTTCTGGTGATGCTGTTTGAATATAATCAAAAATTTTATCATAAATCATTTGTTGCACTTTGTCGATTTTTGTATTAGTAATCTAAGAATAAAAATTATACTGCGCTTTAATCATAGACATATAAATGTTTTATATCTATGGTTTTAATTTAAGATCTCTAAGCTCAGTTTTAACACTGACACCTATTTTTTTATCAATCTATATCCGGTTTTGCTAGTTGAATATTTATTTTATGTGTTTGCATTATTAAATTCCGCTATTCAAACAGAGAAATAAAAATTTTGTATGACACATTCCACGATTGTTTCAGTTGCATTTTACGAGTTACAGCACGATGGAACATTTGATGTTTAAATTTTTAGCCGGTTGAATCAGTTTATGACATGCCAAATAGTGGTAGAACAAAAATTTCTCGCCAAATGTGTGATTATCGTTGCTGTGAGGAATAGCACAATAAAAATTTTTTACAAAAAATTGAACCAATTCCAATATTATAATTTACATAAAAACGAAAAATTGTGAAATCAAAATCAGATCAAATTTTATTCGTTTAGGAGCTACGATGTCTCGAGCAGAAATACCGATGTACACCTTAAACTTATAGCACGTACATGTTTCTTTTGTGTCGGGGGCTAGTAAAACATTAAGTAGAAAAGTTTCAGGTGTTTAGTTCAACTTATTATTATATAAATATGTTTAATAGAAATAATACCAGAATTTCTTCTATTTTCTCCATCAGAGTGAGCAAAGTAAAACCTGGAAATTCGTTTTCACCAAAAATCTTAATTTCACCTGCCGTTTTACAACTGCATTGTCTTAATATTTTCATCAATTGACAAGGAGTTTCTGCGAAATCCTATAATAACAGTCAGGTCTATATTCAATCGAATTTACCCTAGATTTCTTTTAATTTACTGTTACTATTCGAGTGTAGTTTCGTAGAAAGTGATTTCGTTTAGCGGCCTCTATACGGTCAATATTAGTGGAAGAAGATTTTGTAAGGGAACTAAAGATTTTGGTATAGTTTATTACAATTGGGGACATTTTTTTTGTCGGGTGTTTTCGGTTTCTCTTTTGAAAAGTTATCCCCTCAATAGCGTGGTGAAGATCTTGTGTTCAGATTATGTGATCAAGGTGTTTTCGACTTTGAATACTCAAAAAATATAGCATTTAAAAAAATACCTTAAGTAAATTACTTAATATCGATTTTTGTTTTTTAATAAATCCTTCTGTAATTGGTTCTGTTTTATCAACAGTAGGTTCTTTGATCAAGGGAGTGTTTTGTTTCGGTGGTTTTCTATTTTTATGTTGTTTCTGTTTTTTAATCTCTTCAACAATCTTAGATTCTTTAACTTCTATGGTTTGTGTTTCTTGGTCTTTGTAAATTGGTTTTGTGCCATGTTTTATCTGTTTCAAATCATAAGGATAACATTTTGTTGGTTTTGACATAATTTTTACCGATTTTTTGTTTAGATCTTCAATAACTCGAATTTTATCACCATCTCTCTGTATTGTCAATAATTTTGATTTACCAGGTCTGCATTTATAGTGATCATTTTTTAAATAATCAATTGCTTCTACCTTAAAATTGATAAAAATGAGTTTTAATCGATAGATTTAAAAATAATTGATATTTAGACAAATATGGTGTATGATCCAACTATCGAATTATAACAAGTGAAATTTACAAAATTTAAAAAACACCCCCAAAAATGTTTCAAGTACGGAACCCTAAACTTGCATTCGAAACATTTCTAAGAACACTCTCCATTAAATTGATTTTTTCCTTAAACCCTTTTTCAAACTGAGCTAATTTGGAAGATCATCGCCAATTTTTTAGTTGTTTTGGGTTATGGAACCCTAAATTCGCACTTGAAAGCTAAGAACACTCTGCTTTAAATTAACTTTCATACAAAACAAGAAAAAATCAAAATCTGTTAATCTGTTAAGACGCTGCGATGCTATAGACAGACAGACACACACATATAACCGCCATACATGAGTTGGTAGCATCGAAGCATGTGACCAAGATTTGTACCCTAAAAAAGACAACTACTGACAACTCTTTTAAATACTGACAACTCATCCGGCGAGCCTAACTACCGCAAAGAGGTCGTTTTCTATACTTCGCGGGATAAAATCTTGGTAGCGTGCCTCAATGGGACAGGAAAGATTATTCGAGCTAACTCTCCTAAACATTTGGATATCGATGGCATTATCAATGCTTACGAAAAAAAAAAGAAACGAAAACTTAAATTTGTTATTTAAGTAAGCACCTAAATAAAATTATTTAATGTAAAATTTACTAGCGTTTAATTTAATTTTGATGAAAGTTCTTCAGTAGTTTAGACTCTAAATGTGACGACATTGTCATGTGCAAACATTTACTTTCGTAATTTTTATGAGCGAGCAAACTAACATCTTACAGGTTTATTAATTTATTAGTGTCCGCCCCACAGATTTGCCCACGATGAACAAATACACTGTACAAAATCTTGATCAGGGCGATACTTAGTTTGTATTTTGTTTGGACTACCTGCATAGAGTTGGGACATTGGAACGATATTTTGTGTATTTGATCAGTCATCATGTTATATAGCGTATCAAGTTGTGCTGGTGAAAGACAATTACGATAATTTCCATAATTTTCACGAATCCTTATGCGTTTTGGTATTGCTAATTTCGACAAACGATGTGTAAATGGTTTCCGATACGTCTTTACCCTTTTACAAAAAGTAGTATTAAAAAGTGATCTGAAAAGAAAATAAACAAAAATTAAAAAAATACGTATACAACCACACGAAAACAAAATTTTGTTTGGTTGCGTTAAAATTGCTTTAGCAAAGTGACGAGGTTCGTTTCAAAAGTAACGGTTTACGTTTAATAAAACGTTATCGTAAATTGTTATATTGTATATTCTTACCGTTTCGCATCTAAAAATAATTCCGATAGTTGTTTTTGATTTAAGATATTACGATTAGCGGTTGTTTTTCTTTTTCGTAATAAAATTTTTCGACTGTATTTAGACTCTTGTCTTGTGTTTCGTAAGCATGTCGCTTGAATTTGATATGCTTTATTTTTATATAAACTAGATTTTTCCAAACACCGTTGACAAAAGTCTTCCTGTGATTTTGGCCAAAATGCAGTGCCTAAAATAAGGTTTTTTTGTTTGTTGTAATTATTTTAAAATAAAATTATTGTAAATAATTACGTAAATTATGTTGATGACACCTTGATGTAACAGTCTTATTTTGGTACATATTTTTAGACTTTCAATTTGGATTTGGAAAAGATTTTTACAATATTTGATGTTTGGCCTGAAATATGCAATTTATACCCACTTACTTAATTTATGCACTCATAGTTTCTATGGTTTTAATGAAAAGAGTTTATGAGGGCGTGTATTCGTTGTGTGCGTAGTCATGGTAGGTACAATAAAATCGATGCCAGCGCTTCCAGTGAAAAATTTTGGCGTTAAAGGGGGTTAACGCCCCCGGGGAGTTTAACTGTTAGATTAAATTTAATTTTTTTTAAATATATCTTTATAAATTATAGCTCATGAATTATTCTGATGTATGAGTTACATTGTTTGTACAGTTTCATTCAAATCCATTTTGTAGTTTTTATGTGAAAACGTAACAAACAAACAAACAAACAAACATCCTTACTTTCACATTTATAATGTATAGGGATTGTTTTGTAAACGTCAAGTTAAAAAAAAAACCTACATAATGAACGAGATGACTAAGTTCTTAATAAATGATTTATTTTTCAATAATAACAACAATTATTATTACAAAAAATCAATCGAAGGCATCAATACATAAACATTTGGGTTCTTGTTTTAATTCCATACCAATGATAGTTCCAGTATTTTCTGAAAAAAAAAAAAAAAAAACATCAAATAAAAAGGCGTAATTAGCACTATTTCAAATATTATATGTTGCTATACTTTCTTCTACTTCCCACGACGATTCTGTAATCGTCGTGGTTTTAGTTCTTGAACTTTATTTTATTAAAAGTTATAATACTTACTGCCATGTAATTTTTTAAATTCACAATCTATAACCATTTCATCTAATAATTGCCTCCAATATGGTGCAGCGTCCATGGCTTCTATTAATTCAGGGCATAAATGCTCAACGCCCAAATTTTCATAATGAATGTAATCCTTCAAACAAAGTGGACAACATTCCACATGTTTACATTGAAAATAATCTGCTGTTTTAATGGCAACATCATCTAAATGTTCTTTATATGACAACCAGTTGCGTATATCTTCCTTTAATGTCCTTAGGAAATAAATCCATTCCCATTTCACTACAACATTTTATACCCAAATGGTAAAATGGTAATTTGTTTAAAATATACTGTTTTAACTTTATTTAAAAGTGGTTTAATCTTATTTTAAATACGCGCCATGATATTATGTTGTATATTAAGACATGCGTATTATGACCAGGCCTCGACATTTATTATCCTTGTCAATCTACTTCGAGACGTCGTTCTCACTCTGTTGACAATTCCAGTAGTGAATTTTCAAAGGGTATAATTTATAAACACACCTGCTCCTAAACGTTTCATTTCCTGAATCTCATCAAATACTTTTGTAATCCATTTTTGCCAAGTCTCTATATTATGTTCAATTTCCATAAGAAATAGTGCCCATACTCTGATAGCGGTACAACAAACCATACACGGTGTATGTTCTGCTACTGTAATACTTTGTATAATTTGACATAATCTGTCATAATCACAAATACAATACGATGGAACTTTATATGGTACGGAGGACGTTATACATGGCTTACATGGTTTGCTTAATTCAAAACAACAATTCATAAGATCTTTTTCCATGTTTTAAGTTTATTTAGATAACTTCAAATAATAATTATTATTATATTAATAAATCTACTTAATTTAAGTTTTAATTTTTTTATTTAAAATTTATTTAATTACCATAGTTATAATAGAATACAGATGTTCTAAGAGGAATAGTAAAGACTAATAAGATAAATAATATTCGCTTCGTGCGTGAGTTTCGTTTCCATGGTAACGATACACTATTTTATAGAATTGTATGGATGCATATATAATTGTATGGATTGCATTTAAGACTTACATTGAAAATTTAATATTATTGTCTCACAAATTTAAATAAATAATTATGATAATTTACATTTGAAAAATAATATTTGTGCAATTTGGTTTCTTATTTTCACAATTTTTAATGCATTAAGTTTAATTAATTAGTGTTTTTCAATCATTTTAATTTGACATTTTCCATAACATAATTAACTGTAAAGAATTGCAAATTAGACATAACAGCCTCTTTTAAAGCCAAAATTTTTCACTGAAAGCGCTAGCATCGATTTTCGGTATATTAATCCTAAAAATGCTTACAACCAAAACAGTATAGATGACAGAAAAATTTTAATTTTCAAAAAACGAATTACATAATTTAATTTTTATAACTTATGACACAAATTTTCCACTTTCAAACTACTTAAATAAAACAACATATATAACAAATTTTAGACATTAATTTCTGAAATTGAATATATTGATCCTTGAAATGATTTAAAATTGCATTTATGTTTTCTCATTCCATAGTCAGACATAGATAATTTTATTAATGATCCTTCGTCTTCTGAAATAAGAACAAAAAAATTAAAATGAGAATAAAATTGTCTTTTTATAAATACACGTTAAAGAAAACCGACTTCAAAAGGAAAACTTTTCCAAAATATATTAAAATGCACTAAAAAGTAAAAAAATAACGATAATATAATGTAGTTAAAATTATTGTTATTTTTGGAGTCGGTGTCAGCCAAGGAAACAACTCTGACAGAACAGTTTTCTATATTCGCCTGGCTGACACCGACTCCAAAAATAACAATAATTTTAACTACATTATATTATCGTTATTTTTTTACTTTTTAGTGCATTTTAATATATTTTGGAAAAGTTTTTCTTTTGAGTCGGTTTTCTTTTTGTTAAAAGTTTTTTTTATTGTATTAGAACATTGTGGTAGAGTTATCTGACGAATTTTTATAATGTCTCAAACACCTATTCAGAAATGTCTACCATCTCTCCTACTATTTCTGCTGACCCCCGTTTTAGAAAAAAAAACACAAGATAGCGCATCCGTCATCCGCCAAAGATATTTTACTAGTTTATATTATATTTGAAGCGACAAAGTTGTATTAAATTGATAATATTATTGATTACTTGTTATAAGTTTAGTAAGTGATTCACATTCATCAACCATTTCAGCAAGCCATTCTCTCCAATATTTCGATGCATTCAAAGCATCCATTAATTGTTTACAAATATGTCGAACACTTAATTGTGTTACATCATAATATTCTTCTTTACATAATTCACAACATTCAACACTTTTATTTTTATAATGTGATTGAATTTCTTCAGAAATTTGTTGTACATGATTATTATATGTACGCCATCTTCCAATATCGCAATCTAATTTCTCAAAAAAATTTAACCATTTTCGATAATTACAATATGATAATTTTCTTTTTTTACATCCACAACAATATGTACTATCACCTATACAAATAATTATTTTACTTATGCTTCAAGTTATACAGAATATTTTTATTTTTTGAATTGTAACTTTTAACTACTAGACTGTTCCAAAACCTTGCAATAGAAAGGCACAATGTTGCCGGACACAAGAATCAATAAACATCCGGGAGTTCCATTTGCGAACTGCAAGTAGCTCCTCAAAGAGGATATCTTAAAAAAGGCCAATAGTAGATGGAGAGAGGAACTTACTCGTGGTACTATAAGACAGATATGGTCTGAGTACAATCTTAGGCGTTCCGAAGATCTTATATCACTTCCAAGGGCCTCTATTAGCAAAATAGTTGTGGCTTCTACAGAACACTGGTTAGGTGACGGGCACGCTGGCACAGTGAGGAAGAGGTGGAACCGATGTCTCATCTTCTCTGCCACTGCCCAGCTCTTGACCTGTGTGAAATATTTTCATATGGGCCGTAGATAGTTTCAGACCACCCTTCCAAGCCTCCAAAAATGTTAGAATGTAGATTCTAATGACCATTCTTGAGAGAAAATAAATTTACTGTATCAAATTATGTGCCTATACTGACCTTTTAATATGCGAGCTATTTTACGCATTCTTTTAACAGTTTTAGTTATCCAATAACACCATGTCTTAGCAGTTTCTGCCACTTCACCTAAAAATCTGGCCCAAGCTTTAACAGATGCACAGCATACTGTATTTGGTTCATGTGGCATTATATCAAAATTATGTAAATCACTTGAGATAATATCCAATTTGCAATAGATTTCTTTACAGAGACAATTCAATTCATCGGAGAAATTACAAATTCTAGAAGTTGATGTTGATGGTGTTTTCAGTGTTAAAGCACAAACAGGAACTAAACCTGAAACACAGAAACTAAGTCTGAAAATGATACCTACAGTCTATATCCTGTTGATATTTAAAACTTCCATCATTCCTTCTTCGATCGATTTGTGCTGAGGGTTGATATATCAGCCACGACATTGCCTTTTATAACCTGAATAACTTTAAATAACAATAAAAAACAAGTGAAAACAAACAATTGACTGAATTAATTGTTGAAATACCATGCATAGTCAGTGTTGATTTCTTTATCACATAACACATACATACATGTGACACATACATAACTGATATTCAAGTATGGTACATACTATAAAATTTCCGCCTAATTGGCGCCCTCACGGGTAAACAGTGATGTTTACGAAAAAATGTTTCAAACAAAAGTTGTTTAATTTTTGATAAGGAACATTTTTTACATTTAAATTTTTGTTCTATCTCTAACGGTTTACAAGATGGATCCTACGGACCCAAGACCCAATTGACCTCTGAACTCGACCTCACTTTTTACGTCTAAATTTAACTCAGTCGGTTTTTTTGATTTTTAAATTTTTTTTTGTCAGTTAAAACCGTTTCCCATATGGAATATACCTATAAATAACTACCAGTAGAGAAGATTAAACGATAAAGAAAGTTCCGTGGAATTTTACTACTTTTTTTCCATCATTTTTAGTCACAGTCATCGAGTATAATTTATAATTTCAGAGAAAAAATTTTTTTCTCTCAAGTTCAAATCCAAGATTACAGTTAAATCCTGAATACAATATTTTAATCATATTTTTAAGTGGCAGACAATATTTTCCTCACCTTTTTAAAATACCAGATTAAAATCCAATTTAGAATTGGTGACTACATACTTACTGTATATAATGTCCTTGGTCTGTAGATCTTTTAGATTGGGGCTTGAACTTGGATGTGCCTTTGTATCACCCATTTCATTTTGAGGAATATTTTCTGTTTTTGGAATAAATATTTGCTCCTCTTCATTGCCATCAGGTGTTGGAACATTATATGCATTACTTATGGACGATTTTGTATTCGAGTCTTTGTTTTCAGTAATAATACTTTCCTTTTCGATAAGCTCGTTTCCATCTTTAGAGCTATTATCTTCAAATAATAAATTTCAATTTAAAATTTCAGCCACTCTTAATATAACGCTTTTGAAGAATAAAAAAACATGGTGTTTAATTTGAAGTAGGATTTTGAAAAATTCTTTGTGTAAAGTTGTAAAAATTTGTCATATCTGCAAGGGTCATGTAACACTTGCCCTTTTATATATTGTAACTAAAATCTTTCTATATGACCTCCCGACTCTTCCACAGGCACCGCCTTTGATCCTCCAAAGACATCGCTCCTTATGACGAAAAATTTGTACGGTATTCATACCATTGTTAACAAGAATTTATAATTTTTGCTATGATTTTAATTTATAAACTTCTATTAGGTTTTTTTTTTCTTCAAAATCTTCCAATTTAATTATTAAGAGGCT
The DNA here is from genome assembly GCF_905475395.1 of Chrysoperla carnea. NCBI lineage: Eukaryota > Metazoa > Arthropoda > Insecta > Neuroptera > Chrysopidae > Chrysoperla > Chrysoperla carnea. The sequence continues at coordinate 978,542 of NC_058340.1, forward strand.
ATTTGCCCTATAAATTATTACGTACCTATTTCTTCGACCGCTAAAAACTTTTGAGGGACACTGAAAAAAAATTTTATGTCATTTAATAGGATGATCATTTGACAAACTTCACAAACAAATTGGCCTTATAATAATTGATGTTTTACCCCGCTGTATTTGGTTCGCTTGGTATTGTTCGTGCACTTGGAGTTGTTTTTCTAAATGGGATTCTGCCTTTATTAAAAACACTAGGACCATTTCCATACATACCATCGTCGTCGCTATTATGTTTAGAACTTCTATATTGATCATCTGATTGAACATTAGTTTTCGAATCACTAATCTTAATTAAAAACAAATAAATGACTAAGTTAATTGTTTAAATAAATAAATAAAAAAGTATATTACCTACCATATTATCAGCCCTATAATAATTATCATAACAATTGACTTGATGTAAAATTTTATATACAATGATTGCACATAATTTAATTGGCTCAAATAAATTACCAGAATTGGACTTTATTATGGAATTCTTCGCTAAATTTATTTTTAAATGATATGCTATTTGCTTTTGTTCTTTATTTAATTTTCGTCCTATTTGACAACAAATCCAGTCACTTATTCGAACAGCACAACAGGTAGCAATTTGATGAATGCTATATTCAAAAACATGTTCGCTTGTTTCGGGTTTTGTTAGTTTGTTTTTCTTTCTTGCAGATCTAAATCTCTAAAATTAGATACCGGTAAATAGCCGCTTATAAAACCCTCTGACACAAATATAACGCCCAAATACACCAAAGTGCTTAACTTTGTCGCAGTAAAATCCAACTCAACCCACACCCACACCTACTCCAACACCAACACCAACACCATCACCCACACCCACGCCCACACCCACTCCCACACCCACCCCACACCCACCCCACACCCACACCCACACCCACACCCACACCCACACCCACACCCACACCCACACCCACACCCACACCCACACCCACACCCACACCCACACCCACACCCACACCCACACCCACACCCACACCCACACCCACACCCACACCCACACCCACACTCAACCCAACCCAACCCAACCCAGCCTAACCCAGCCTAACCCAACCTAACCCAACCTAACCCAACCTAACCCAACCTAACCCAACCTAACCCAACCTAACCCAACCCAACCCAACCAAAAATTACAAAAATTGTGTTTTTTGAATTTTTTATGATTTTTTCGATTTTTACAAATTGCAAAAAGTGTAAAAAAAGTTTTTGTTTCCGATTTCGATAAAACTAAGTTTATAAGGTAATTTTGACCCGAAAATTACAAAAATCGTGTTTATTTGACCATTAAATGAGTAATTTTCGAGATATTTTATGAATCTGACTGTAGAGCCATCATTTGCATTCCGTTCAGTCTCCCAACCCAACCGCATTGAATCTTATTATTCCGATAATAATTCGTATTAATTAAAAACAGGAAGTTTTCAGTAATTCTAATTTTTGAATACCAGATGACAATACATGTAAGTACAATACATGTACTTACAATTTGTAAAGGCCAATCGAAATATTTAAAATCAAATCAGGTAAATGTTAAAATAAGTCTCACTAAAACTTACTTGTGAACAATTTCTTGTGCCTGCATTGAATCTGTTTGGTATCTGTAAAGTCAATAACTCATACAATCGATCAACTTTCGCCGGAGCTAATCGATCATGATATTGAGTCCAAGTACAGTATACACGATCTTTCTTTGGCACGGATAATTCAGCTACTCTTGGTGAACAACACGATGGTAAACTTCTTTTGACCGGTTTCAATGTATGTGGATCATAAACTAATCTGCAATGTTTAATAAGGTAAATCATAGAGGCTTTTGGTCTTTTATAGACCAATAACCAGTTTCACAGTTATAGATCATTATTAATTGGTACCTTTTTGGATTTGATAGCAATTGAATGTGTTCTCTTGCAGTTAATATAGATCGATTGATCACTGTGTGTCCTGGAGTTAATTTTCTTTGGAATGGTGTCTTAATTTTTGTATTTTGTAAGCTTCGAGGTCTCCATACAGTTATTCTAAGATTATAATCATCATGAGGACTATTTAAACATTTCGTTTTTCGTAATTTATTAGTTTGTGTGATATGTTCAGCCCATTTCAATTCTTCTAACACACTCAAATCTTAAATTAATACATAAACATAAATAAGTGAAAACAAACAAGTGACTGAGTTAACTGTTGAAATACCATGTATATACAGTATTGATTAAGGAATTTTTTTTTTACGTCATTTAAGTAGACAGTCACTCTTACTCTCTAAATGCGCAATAGTGAAAAGTATAAGACATCACAATTTTCACTATTTCAAACTTAAGAGAGTAGACAGCCTCAGTCATTTATAACACGATTATGGTGTCAAACACGCATAACTTATATTTCACTTTAATGCTTAGTGAATAATGTTTTAAACTAATTTGCGCCCTCACGGGTAAACAGTGGTGTTTACGAAAAAATGTTTCAAACAAAAGTTGTCTTTTTATAAGAAACATGTTTTATACTTAAATTTTTGTTCTATCTCTAACGGTTTACAAGTTTTGTCCTACAGATTCAATCGACCTATGTTGCTCATTTACAAACTCGACCTCAATTTTTCCGTCCTAAACACACTATAAACATTTCGGATTGATATCTCTTTTCGTTTTTAGCTATCTTATTTAAGGGCGGACGAACAGACTTGGGGCTAAATTTAGTCTCACTCCAAGGATAGTTTTAATGGGGTTGCAACCGTATTCAGTTGATTTTTAGCCTTGAATTCATGATCAACGACTTCAAAAACCCTCGGGAGACGATTTTTGAGATGAAATATTGATTTGTTTGAACTGTTACTATTTGGAAAGTTTTGGGGATGGGAAAAATACCCTAATTTTCTCAGTTTTTTTTGTAATGCCAAGGTTAGTGCGGCTGAATGTTCTTAGAGATCTAAGGGACACGTACACAAAAAATTTTTGAAATTGGAGCTGTTCCACCACTTTTTCACATTTTCCGGCTTATTTATTGTACTATTAGATGATACTCTTTATTAATGTTTTCTACTACTAACAAACAAATAAAAATAACAAATAAAAAAGCAATGCCGATAAATGAATGTTCCATCGCGTATGGAAAATGAAGTATTCAGTCGAAGCACCGAGTGCCTGTGTCCTGAAAATGTAATGACAGGAGTCATAAAGTTGTACTTTTAAATAGTAGTACTTAAATGATTAAATATCTCAGTGAACTTTGAACTTTTCTTTACTGGTTTTTAATGTAGTAACTACAAAAACTCAAGACCTTGAAGACCTATCTGGTTTTTGATAATTTTCGGAAACAAAGTTATGGGTGTTCATTTTATTTATCTTCTAAATAGAGTTGTTTGTCACATGGCACTGGTTTATCAATACAATGTATTATTCACTCTGCAGTGAATTTAAAGTTTTGTATCTTAGATATTTGAAAGTTTCCCCAAAAAAGTAAAGATTATGTTTTTAATACTAACCTTGATAATTCTCTAATTGTTCGGTCATAATGGAACTGAAATTTAATATTATTTGTTTCATCAAATGTATTTGAATGACAGATAGTTTAAATCATAATAATAATCATAATATATTTATATCAATCGGCTATATAAATGTACATTTCCATGGTATTAAAATTGTTTTACATCAATGAATGTTTTTACTCAGGAGCCCTCAATAACAATTCCGATTTTAATGATTTTTTCAAAATGATTCTTTTTGTATATTATTTAAAATCAGAAACAATTCAGAAGGGGGAAAGTATTTAAAGACGGAATAGGCAATGTCGCGTATCTATATCGACGTCCAGTCTTTTTCGAAATTCATCCCCTAAAAGGATGAAATAGGGGATGCAAACCGTTATTTTTGAGTTCACCACTACTTAACCGCTTTTAAAAATTTTTTCACTTATAAAATCCTACATTTTCAGCAAGTAACATGGGCTAAAATTTATTATCAAAAAAATTAAGGTTCCGCTCCAAAATTAAAAATCCATTAAATGGTGAAAACGACATTTTTGAGTTCACTGGGGAACCGATTTTAAAAACTCTTTTATCTATAGAATGCTACATTACCAACAAGTGACATGGCCGTATTAAAAATAAATAGGGACTTGCACTTAAAGTTAACATTCATTAAATAGTGAACAAAAGGGAAGTTAATAAAATTGAAGGCTATAACGTGTATAACTGCTAGTTATTTATATTGTTTAAACAATATATCTGCAACTTATATTCAAAAATCACTATTGTGTGATTTTTTCCCACAAAAAAAAATGTATTTTAACTTAATAACAATTAAAATGGATTTTAACTCCAATCCATGTTAATTGGTGTTGTGGTGTTTTTAATCATATAAAAATACGGAGCTTCTGGCAAATAAAATGTGAAAACTTACTGAATAATGGGAAAAATTGTCAAAACCAATACTAATTCAATTATTTGTTCAGAATTCTATAATAAATATGGTGGAAGCGCAAATAAATATATAATACATATCAAGATATAATATAATGCATTACTTATCTGCGTTTCCACCATTTATTGCATTTAATATTTTTTCTTAAAAAAGTTATCAACAATATTTATGCATGGTATTTCAACAATTAACTCAGTCAATTGTTTGTTTTCACTTGTTCTACAATATTTTTACAATTCTTGTTTTTTTTAATTTAAATTTCCACTTGAAATATAGAGTATTTTATGTTGATTGTGTGCCCTTATTTATGTTCTATTTACTAAACAGAAATAAGACTTCAAGTTCAGCGAAAAAAAGTGTTATTATTATTTCTCTTGAAACATTTGTTTCTAGGTTAGATTTATATATTTATTTATAACTGACAATGAGTGCAAATAGTGGATGCTGTTGAATGAATGAATATAGGACCTCTTCAATCAAATAACTATTTCATGCATACAGTGTGCGCCTGAAAATGGAGATAAATAGAGCTTACTTATTCTTAATAATGGGAGAGCCAGACCAAAAAAAATTCGTTGAATTTACTAAAGATGATCATTTGAGGATTGGTTACAGTAGTTATAGTAGTACGTAGAAAATATTGCCTAAACTTTTGTTCTATCTCTAACGGTTTACAAGCTATGTTGCTCATTTACGAATTTGACCTGACTTTTTACGTCCTGAGTACGCTATAAAAATTTTGTCTTGATATCCCTTATCGTTTTTGAGTTATCGTGTTGACAGACAGGCGGGCAGACGGACAGACAACCGGAAATGGACTAATTAGGTGTTTCTATGAACACCTATACCAAAATTTATTTCGTATCATCAATATTTTGAAGCGTTACAAACTTGGGACTAAACTTTATATAATATGTATATTTCATATATACATGGTATAAAAATTATTTTTATACCATGTATATATGAAATATACATAGTATATAAAGTTTAGTCCCAAGTTTGTAACGCTTAAAAATATTGATGCTAAATAATTTTGGTATAGGTGTTCATAGAATCACCTAATTAGTCCAGTTCCAGTTGTCTGTCTGTTTGTCTGTCGTCTGTCCGTCTGTCATCAAGGTTATTCAAAAACGAAAAGAGATATCAAGCTGAAGTTTTTATAGCGTGCTGAGGACGTAAAAAGTGAGGTCAAGTTCGTAAATGAGCAACATAGGTCAATTGGGTCTTGGGTTCGCAAGACCCATCTTGTAAACCGTTAGAGATAGAACAAAAGTTTAAATGTAAAAAATGTTTCTTATCAAAAATTAAACAACTTTTGTTTGAAACATTTTTTCGTAAACATCACTGTTTACCCGTGAGGGCGCTAATTAGGCGGAAATTTTATAATATAATTGATTATCAGTTATAAATTTGTCACATGTTTGTATGTGTAATGTGATAAAGAAATCAACACTGACTATGCATGGTATTTCAACAATTAACTCAGTCAATTGTTTGTTTTCACTTGTTTTAATAATTATTGAAACAAACTAAACTTGAACAGTATTCATACGTTTGACTATTATTATTAAAATATGATTATGAAATGAAGTACATACATACATAAATGTAAATAAAACTTTTATTAATGTTATATGTATATAAAATTTGTTACAGGTGAGTGGTTTTGTATGTATGTACAAAAAGTCAGTTATAAGCAGTTCAAGATTGAATCACACATGAGGTAAGTCAACTTTAGTTCCATACATTCTGTGTATTCCTTCAGGATTATCACACGTAAAATTCTTTTGTGACAATATCTTTACACTATAACATTCATTTTACAATATAATGTTGACAGGGAAATTGTAAATTCGCAATAGCAGCCAATTTTCCGTAATAATTGAATGTCGCTGACGAATCAAAAAATGTGTCCACATATATTTTTGAGGCTTATCTTTTTTCCACAAATACCCCTCATAATCTAGTCGACAAGTTCAAATTGGTAAAATATAGAAATAGTGGTAAAAATACGTATGATAGTATGTTGGATTCTATAGAATGCTAGAAAAATGTTCCAGAAGCGTTTTTCAGCCAGCACATAAAGTATTGTAAAAACATTAAACAATTAAAGATGAAAAAAAAGAACGAAAGGTTTTGGGGGACACTCGGTAGGGACTATATTCCTTTCGCACCTTAGTACATTATAAATTTAGAGCTTACTTTTTTTATTTTTGCAAGATATTTTACTGAAATTTTCAGGTATTAATTTTACAAGTCAAATTTGTAGTTTTTACCTCAAATTCATGAACTGCGACTCCGAAAACCGCAGAAAGACAATTTCTGAGGTGATTTTTAAACTGTTATTTTATTTATTGCACTTATTTTGGTCTTATCTCCCAACCAGCAAACAAATCAGAAGGATAACGTGCGATAAGAAACATAGTCCTAAACAAAGGTTTTTCATCTTTCGCCAATATAAATGGTCTTATGTGGATTGTAAAAAACAAGTTGCCTATTTCTTTATATTTATATAATTTGTATGTAAACCTGTAATACATACTCTTTCTTCCTGTTTTTGTTTCGGGATCTATAGGTATGTACCAACAATAAAAACAAGGATAGAGGATGTAAATATGTATATAACTAACATATTCTATGCGATGTGATACAATACAATAGTGTATGTGGAGGTTATGTCATATACCCGGGCGGGAGGACGACGCGACGACGCCGCGGCGCTGCAGTAAATACTTCTGTGTGCGCCTTACCGTCCGTCCGTCCTAGGTCAACACATAACTATCACTCGTTCAACTAACTGTCAAACAGTACAGTATCTAGTGTGTAGTATGTTCCAGTGGGTGCATATGGGTGATATGATATCCCATTGATTGTTGTGATAACCATGACAACTGCTAACATTAGAATTGATAATATAAACATTGTAGATTTAAGTGGGTGTTAAATAAAGCACGTGGTGTTGGGCGATCAAAAATCTTTGTATACATTAATTACAATATTTTAATTATAATAACTTAAAGTTATGTAATTATTTTATTTTATTAAATAATAAATTTAAGTGTTGTTTACAACTTTTGGATACCTCTACGCAACGAACTGATTGGTGTTTGGATATGTTGTGTCCTGTGACAAATATGTGATTGTGATGTGCTGTGTCCTGTGTCTGTCATATTCCGTGTTGAATTTTTAGTTCTGTTATTGTTAGTTTTTTTATTTTGTTTCATATGCGTAATTAATTTAGGTATGCTTTATAGATAGAGCAAATAAAATCTGGACTTTCTTATAAAAAAATTACCCTTTCGTTTGTTTTTGTAAATTCATATTCAGGTTTCCTTGAATAAGGAAGGATTCAGATTTTGTTCACAAAATATTTATTGTTTTTTTATTTTTATATCGAATCTTGAAGCGTATATATTAAAATATATATATCTCGCAGAATTAGATAAGAAAATGGATTTCTGTGAAACATTTTCTAATCAACCCACATTGGAGTATTTATACCAAATTTCCGGGCAAAATATAATGGAGGGATTTTTAAGTACCTTTTATTTAGCAAAATTAAAAAAATTTTTATTAGTCATATTCGTCTTTATCATATTCGTCTTAAAACCCTATTATTTCATATTCTTCTTCAATTTTTAAAAAATTTGTTTGCTTCCTAGCTTCCTTTTTTTCTTATCTATGCTTGCCTTTATTTCCACGTAAGGTGATTTTGGAATTATAAGTTATAAATTTTCATTGGAAAACTGCTTGCTCCTTTTTTTGACTTTTGACTCAAGCTGTCTTAATCTCTCTATGTTTATCTTAGTCTTAAAAGAAACTACCCAAGTTCGCGCCAGATTTGATTAATGATAGTAAATTAAAAATATGGATACATAACTATTATAGTTTATACGTAGCAGGTACTACAGTAGAAGTCATTAATGAGTAGTGAGTGGTCACAAAACTTTTGATAAATGTTTTACATTACTTTTATACCTTCATGTACCTCCACCTACCAACCTATCTGTATTTATGTATGAAATTTTAATTAAAATAAAACGTTAAAACATTAATTAATAAATTCCATTTGTAGCATCAATGTTGTTAGTTAGCATCAGTATTTGTATTGGTATTTGTACCATTATCAGTACTGTTATATACAGCATGTCTCTCATCACATAATGATTATGGTTTAAGAGTTCTTTTTTATACCATGTATATATGAAATATACATAGTATTTTAAGTCTAGTCCCAAGTTTGTAACGCTTAAAAATAATGATGCTAGGAAAAAAATTTTGTCATAGGTGTTCATCAAATCACCTAATTAGCCCATTTCCGGCTATCCGTTCGTCCGTTTGTGGACACGATAATTCAAAAACGAAAAAAGATATCGTGCTGAAATTTTTACAGCGTACTCAGGACGTAAAAAGTGAGGTCAAGTTCGTAAGTGAGCATTATAGGTCAATTGGGTCTTGGGTCCGTAGGACCCATCTTGTAAACCGTTAGAGATAGAACAAAAGTTTAAATGTAAAAAATGTTCCTTATCAAAAATTAACAACTTTTGTTTGAAACATTTTTTCGTAAACATCACTGTTTACCCGTGAGGGCGCCAATTAGGCGGAAATTTTATAATATGTACTATACTGGATTATCAGTTATGTATGTGTCACATGTTTGTATGTGTAATGTGATAAAGAAATCAACACTGACTATACATGGTATTTCAACAATTAACTCAGTCAATTGTTTGTTTTCACTTGTTTCATACCGAATCGATGAGAACTTAAGAAGGTGTTTAGATCAATTCATCCAATTTTCAGCTGTGTGCGGATTTTTGTACTTTCGAATGTTTAAATTGACCGGATAATCCATTAAAATGATCCAATCTACATATGAACATGTTATACGTTGCGTGACGCTGTACGTATTGTAAAAAAGTATGTATGTGGATGTATGTATGTATGTGCATGCGTTTGTAACTAATTGTAAGCTATATAAAAATAATATGCATCAACTTTTAATTGACATCCATTTAATTAAATTAACGCTAACACTGTGACTATCATGATCATTATAGTCTAAGATCTAGTGAACCATTTCACTATCGTGTTTCCCACTAGTCTAGAAAATTTTTATTATTTATTGTTGTACCATTTTTTGAAAAAATTGCCCAAATCATAGGTCGTTTTAATGGAAGTCAATCGGTCATGAAAGTCGGCCTGGCGGTTGGAGTATAACAGATCTGTTACAGTTCAAAAAAGTTCAGTAGCTTCTGAGTAAAATTAAAATTCAGAAGATAAAAACAGATTGAAAATACTTTAGTGGAGTCATAGACCTGTATCGAATGCATGAATTATCCTGGCGCTTGCACTATTGGCGTGTGTTTTCAAAACGTTTGTTTTGTGTGTTTAAAAAATTATTATTTTTTGCTATGTTTTAAGTTTTTTTTTCTATACCTTTGATAAAATAATTTAATTAGTTTTTTAGTCTTCATGTAAAAAAAAAAAACGTATATACCTTCATGGTAAAAGCACAAAATGTTCTTCATTTAGAGTTGAGTTGGTTGGTCAATTATAACAAGCTGTGGTGGATTTTACCATTAGGAGCTTCACTAATAACTTTCTGATTCAGTAACTTGATAAATTATTCAACCGATAATAAATATTTCGAATCTAAAAATTTCAAAATTCTCTTTCGAGTATGAGCAATTGTACTTAATTCAAATCTAAACAAGTGAAAACAAACAATTGACTGAGTTAATTGTTGAAATACCATGCATAGTCAGTGTTGATTTCTTTATCACATAACACATACAAACATGTGACACATACATAACTGATAATCAAGTATAGTACATATTATAAAATTTCCGCCTAATTGGCGCCCTCACGGGTAAACAGTGATGTTTACGAAAAAATGTTTCAAACAAAAGTTCTTTAATTTTTGATAAGGAACATTTTTTACATTTAAACTTTTGTTCTATCTCTAACGGTTTACAAGATGGGTCCCATGGACCCAAGACCCAATTGACCTATGATGCTCATTTACGAACTTGACCTCACTTTTTACGTCCTGAGTACGCTGTAAAAATTTCAGCTCGATATCTTTTTTCGTTTTTGAGTTATCGTGTCCACAGACGGACGGACGGACGGCCAACCGCAAATGGACTAATTAGGTGATTTTATGAATACCTATGACAAAATTTTTTTCCTAGCATCATTATTTTTAAGTGTTACAAACTTGGGACTAAACTTAATATACTCTGTATATTTCATATATACATGGTATAAAAATTTTAAGTATCGCGTGATAAAAAATTTGGTCACAGGCATGTGCTTTTCACTATTATAAAATTTGGATGTAAATTTACGAAGTGAACTTAAAAACTTTGTATGAGAATGTTAATAATATAAACTTGTATTGTTATAAATGTTTTCAAAACTAAATTAAAATTGTATTAAAGTATATACAATTTAGAACATTTTACTTTTAGACGTTATAATTATAGTCTTAATGAGTTTATGGGGGTTTATAACTGATTTTTATGTTATGGGTACAGAGTGTCCATTACTTACTTACTTATATTAACAACATAGAAATTATAAATTTTAATTTTATAAACAGTTAATGTCTTTTTAAATGTTAAAAAGATGCTTGTTTTACTTTCAGTATTGTTTGTGTTTGCGAAAAAATTTCTAACAAGTTTTCATTCGAAATATTCTTTTGTAGATGGTGACCTTCAAAAGACGCACACTATATGAATACTAAGTAATAAATATTACAAATTTCTATAAACTTGATACATGCGTTTGTTGTTCTATTCCAATTCTAATGGTAACATCACCTATTTACCACACCTGAGTTTTGATTTACTGCTCATGGTACATGCATCGTTTTTATAATATTTGTTATTAGTTTCGGGAATGTTCATTGAATTCTGAAGTTGAACGAGCCAATTTTTTTTAGTTTGTACTTAACAAGTGAAAACAAACAATTGACTGAATTAATTGTTGAAATACCATGCATAGTCAGTGTTGATTTTTTTTATCACATAACACATACATACATGTTACACATGTATAACTGATATCCCCATATATACATACTATAAAATTTCCGCCTAATTGACGCCCTCACGGGTAAACAGTGATGTTTACGAAAAAATATTTCAAGCAAAAGTTGTTTATTTTTTGATAAGGAACATTTTTTACATTTAAACTTTTGTTCTATCTCTTACGGTTTACAAGATGGATCCTACGGACTCAAGACCCAATTAACCTATGATGCTCATTTGACGCTGTAAGAATTTCAGCTCGATATCTTTTTTCGTTTTTGAGTTATCGTGTCCACAGACGGACAACCGGAAATGGACTAATTAGGTGATTTTATGAACACCTATGACAAAATTTTTTTCCTAGCATCATTATTTTTAAGCGTTACAAACTTGGGACTTAACTTAATATACTATGTATGTTTCATATATACATGGTATAAAAATCTCCAAAGGCGAGTTAACCGTGGTGTAGGAAAGGAAAAAAAAGTAAGCCCGCCTCTGTGTTAAACTAATGTTTTGTTGCTCCTGAATAAGTTATAGTTTTAATATTGGGTGGTTTTGTGGTTTAAAGGATATAAAACTTACAAATAATGTTCACTAAGCATTAAACCATCTGTCTTTAATGGAACAAAGGGTTGGATAATATTTTTTTACATTACGGTAATTAAATTTAATGAATTCTAAATTTAACGACTATAGTATGATATCAGTGCCTTGTATCATTATTTACATTAATATTTGTTTAAATGCATAAGACACCATTATTCTTACACACTATGTATATTTTTGAGTGTTTAAATATTAAACAATAAACGATAACAAATATATTAAAGATTGTACCTGAGGATGCTTCTTTCTCCGGTCGCCATAATTGTATTTGTTTTTTTACTCTTCCAATTTATAAAAGACAAGTGAAAACAAACAATTGGCTGAATAAATTGTTGAAATACCATGTAAAGATAGTGTTGATTACGCAATCGATTTTTTTACGTCATGTAAGTAAAGAAAGATAGCCAAACATACATACATACATGTCACACACACTTAACTGATATCCCCATATAATACATACTATATAATTTGCGCTCTCACGAATAAACAGTGATGTTTACGAAAAATGTTTCAAAATGATGTACAAGATGGGTCCTACGTTGCTCATTTAAGAACAACAGTAAGAAATAATGAACTAATTAGGTGATTTTAAGAACACCTATATCAAAATTTGTTCATAGCGTCAATATTTTTAAGCGTTACAAACTTGGAACTGAACTTAGTATACCTTGATATATTTCATATACATGGTATATGAAATGAAAAAGATTCAGTCAGTTGTTTATTTTCAATTGCTTGTCAATTGTTTGTTTAAATTAATTTTGAGTGCAGAATAAATTCTTTCCATACCAACAATGCCATACGCGTTTTGCATAATTTTGCATAACAACTCTACACTGTTATTTCCCCAATTTCAGCTTTCAAGTCACATATGATAAAGGTCAGTGGTTATGACAGTATTCTTATAAAGTGTTACTAAGTATTAACGTCGAGCTTCATGAATTACTTGCAGCCAAACGAAGCCCTTAAAATCAAAGCATTACTGTATACTTGAATTTTTCAAAATAATTTAGGTGATGAGGGAAACTAGCCCTTGGTTTTTATTTTTCTCAGCATTTCAGAAATATGGTTCGAAGATTCATTAAAAGTTCGCATTTGAATATATATTGTGAATTAAAAGACATAATGGTATTCGGTAAAAAAAAGTTCAAAATATAAATGAAAAAAAAAATTTTCAATAATAATAACGTAAATAAGCTTATAAGCAAAATTGAGTTATAAAAATGTAAATTAATAAAAAAATATTTTATTAAAAAATATTGCATAAACTAAATAGTAGAATATATACAGGGTTTTTCAGCAAAGTACGTCCATGGGGCGTTTTTAAAAGGAGTAATAGTATAGTAAATATGCTTTTTTATTTAATGTGAGATTATTTTATGTAATAAGAATATCACAGGGAGAATGTAATCACATATGAATAAAGTATAATATCCATACTTATATTATAAATGCGAAAGTAACTGTCTGTCTGTCTGTCTGTCTGTCTGTTACTCTTTCATGTCTAAACGGCTGAACGGATTTTGATGAAATTTGGTATGGTGATAGATGATAACCTAGAAATGGTCATAGGCTATAAATAATCACGTCATCGTTCTTAGGGGGTAGGCAGTAGGCAGATAACTAAATTGAGTTAGTGAATTTTAGTCGTTTTTGTTGGGACTTTTGCTCTTTCACGTCTAAACGGCTGAACAGATTTTGATGAAATTTAGTAAGGTAATAGATGGTTACCTAAAAACGGATATAAGTACAAAATGATCAGATGATCGTACTTAGGGGGTAGGAAGTAGGCAGAAAACTGAATTGAGTTAGTGATTTTTTATGGTTTTTGCTGGGAGTTTTGCTCTATCATGCCTAAACGGCTGAACGGATTTTGATGAAATTTAGTTGGGTGATAGATAGTAACCTAGAAAAGGATATGGAATATGGGGGGAGGGGTGAAAGTGGGAATGTTGCCCAGCAAAGCGGGTAGTTCACAGCTAGTCTATTTATAAAACAATACAATAATAAGTAACTTGTATAGACATGTAATTTGTTTTGAAATAAATTAAAATATAATTTTTTTAAATTTATTTGTGGAATAAATGCAAAAAAACAAATTACATGTCCATACAAGTTACTTAGTTTATTATTGTTTCATAAATCGATATTATACTTTAGTACAGGATTATCTTATTACATTAAATAATCTCCCACCAAATAAAAAAAAATTTAATTGTTCTAATAGTAATATCGTTTGAGCTACTTTAGACATTGTATAAGTAAATGTGGCTAATTCTTTTAAAAACACCCAAGGGACATGCTTTGCTGAAAAACCCTGTATATCAGTTAAATATGTGTAAAAGGTATGAACAGAGGTACACGGACGGCACTGCTCTTTATAATTCAATTTAAACAACTTTTCAATTTATATTGAAAATAACTCATATTGACTATAAAATTTTTGTAGGTTTATATACCATGAGTGTCATACACATTTATCTGCTTATAAGTGGATATCTAAATGTTGATTTTACATTTTAAGTTTTTTGTACGTACACGGAGACAAATAGTGGGTGTTTTGTAATTCTTTATAAAGGAAAGTGTATTTCGTCAACATATAATCCAATTAATCTGCGAAACGGGTGATTAAATTGTTAAAAAAAAAAAGAAAAGAAAAATACGTTGTTATAGAAGAAAACAAGCCAAGAAACATATTGTTATATGTTTACGGTTAATCAATGGCTAAATTAAACGGTTTTCTTGCGATAAGAACAGTTGACGCCCAATGCAAAAAATTGGACGTCAACTATTTTGGGAAAGTTATGGATCTCGAAAAAACTAGCGATTGACGTTTGGTATGTCCGATTTGGATGCGTGGGTGCCGAAAAAACTAGAATAAAATGAGCGAAAATAGTCGTTATTAAATTTATTTATAACTTTTTTTTTTTGTAATTCCATGTAATATGCTGGAAACTCTTTTACATTGGGATTTCATTATGTAATGCAAAAGAAAGGAATAATTTCAAAATAATTGTCATGAAATTCGAAAAAACTTCGCTGGTTAATCTCAAAAAAATATCCTTGGATTATGTAATTTCCACACCACTCTTTAATCTGGCACTTACACCCCCATATTTAATGGTCGCTCCAGGTTCATCTACCTTTTGTGAAGTTTTCACTTTTTATTATGTATAAACATTTTTACCATTTTGCCTTCGATAAACATTTGCAACTATTTACTTACATGACACATTCGGTATAAACAGTTAGAAATATTTATGTTACTTAATTTATCGCTTGCAATATCACAGATGACACCAAAAAATATTGATGCCATCATAAAACAAATTTACCGTATCAGCTGAAATAACATTTATATTAAACTAGCCGTCACCCAACTGCTTCGCAGAGCATAAGCTTATAAGGTGTTCAGGCCAAAAAAAAGCTCTGAATTTACAGTTCATTCAAATTAGCTGATATAAACAACTTTTGTTTGAAAGATTTTTTTGTAAACATCACTGTTTACCCGTGAGGGCGCCAATTAGGCGGAAATTTTATAATATGTACTATACTTGATTATCAGTTATGTATGTGTCATATGTATGTATGTGTTATGTGATAAAGAAATCAACACTGACTATGCATGGCATTTCAACATTTAACTCAGTCAATTGTTTGTTTTTACTTGTTTATTTACAATATTTTATCTCCATGGGCATACAATTTTATTATTAGTTTTGCAATATCGTTTGACTTGGTTTCAAATAAACACGAGAGGTGACGTGGGACACCCGGAAGGAACTATATTCATTTCGTACCTTGGTACATTATAAATGTAGCGCTTATGTTAATTTTAGAAGTCAAATACTTGATTGATTCTTTATTTTTGCATTTTCAAAAAATTCATGAAAAGTTGAATCGATTGAAAAAGGTTTAGCTTCCTAGGCAACCTGTATGCCAGTTTTTGGTGTCATTTTTTGTTGTTGCATTTTTTTGGTTTTACCTCCCAACCAGCAAACAAATCAGTACGATAACGTGCTATAAGGAAAATTGTTTCAAAGGCTTATCAAAATTTGAACTTTAAGAGAGTGCTAACCTATCAAACGGAGCAAATTTGTACTAATATTTTACCTCAATCCACTTATTTGAGGTATAAATATAAATATTATACGTCGTAGAGCGTTATTAAATGTTGCAATTTATTTGATAAACGTAATATCATTTTGGAAAGGTATGTCAAAGACAGCATGACTCATAGAGTACACCGGAAGAAAACCTCCCGAACCTAACTGTAAAATTTTTGATTTGATGGTTTATATGGTGTAAGTTTGATAGCATATTGTGAAAACTTTGATGTCAAAAGATCAATATCATCTATATTATGTTAGATTTGAAAAACAACAGAACAAAGTTAATAATTACACTTGTGTGCTTTGAACTTTTGTTATATAATAATTGAATTTACTTTACCTACCAGTGCTTTCAGGCTATAGTCCGGATGATAAGCACCATCGACCTTGCACTAAATTATGTTCGAGATGTCACTCGCCACGAACTATTTTCGTATCATTGTTATAAACAAATTAATTAGTTTATACGGCCATAGTTCCTAAACTATTGAAAATTTTAAGTTTAGTCCCAAGTTTGTAACGCTTAAAAATAATGATGCTAGGAAAAAAATTTTCTATGACAAAAATAATCTAATTAAAAGACTAATTAGGTGTTCATAAAATCACCTAATTAGCCCATTTCCGGTTGTCCGTCCGTCCGTCCGTCCGCCTGTGGACACGATAACTCAAAAACGAAAAAAGATATCGAGCTGAAATTTTTACAGCGTACTCAGGACGTAAAAAGTGAGGTTAAGTTCGTAAATGAGCATCATAGGTCAATTGGGTCTTGGGTCCGTAGGATCCATCTTGTAAACCGTTAGAGATAGAACAAAAATTTAAATGTAAAAAATGTTCCTTTTAAAAAATTAAACAACTTTTGTTTGAAACATTTTTTCGTAAACATCACTGTTTACCCGTGAGGGCGCCAATTAGGCGGAAATTTTATAATATGTACTATACTTGATTATCAGTTAATATGTATGTGTCACATGTTTGTATGTGTTATGTGATAAAGAAATCAACACTGACTATGCATGGTATTTCAACAATTAACTCAGTCAGTTGTTTGTTTTCACTTGTTTTTTATTATTTTCGTTTAAAAATATATTTCTTATATAGTTGAATAATCATGTCAGTGGTGAAAAACTTTTTCTTAGTCTTAACGAAAAACATGAAATGTTTGTTTAACAATCTGTTTTTATGTGCATAAGTAATGTTCTAACAGAGACGCACTGACAGTTATCTTGAAACAAACAACATTCAAAGTTCATTCATTCAATGTAAAATTTAATTTTAAGTTTCTTATTCATCCATCAACATAAAGGCTGTTATTTAAGTCAATATCATACCTTTAAAAGTATTTTCTTGAATTTCTTAGGATAAAAATATACTTCGGAAAGATGCGGAAAACATGTTTATTGCAAAATAAAAAAGGGTAAAAACATGTTGATAAAAAACGTTTTTTTAGGCGTTTTTCGCCTTTTATTTCTCGGCTTGTATGACTCGCAGAAGATCCGTTCCGATCTCAAATTTAATGGTATTTTTTTAAATTTTTTCTTTTTATCGTATCTTTTTGTTTCGTTGCAAACTAATATAAGGTTTCCCCACAATTTGCGAAAATCCAAAGAAGCCATTAAGCCTCTGCATAATTATTTATCAAGTAGATGCATTATAAAACCGTGAAAACACATAGAAAAACGGGAATTTTTTTCAACTAAACGAATTTTTATTTTTGTTTGGTAGATAACATAAACTTTTTTATTTACTTTTTTTTTTTGTTTTATTTTTATTTTTACTGAATTTTGTGTCTCATTCTGTATTTTGAAGATCAACAAGAAGAACAAAGTTTTGAAATAGTACCAGACCTTCCTCTGATGTAAGTATAACCAAAGTAGGAGAGAGGGATGAATTTGATAGCAGATGTTATTCCTACACAAATAAAACTAATAAATCCTTCATTTGAAATAATTTTCGATAAACGACTATAATAGAGAAAAAAAATCGAATTACAATACAATTTTAAATTTTGCGTTTAATTTCTGTGAAAAGTACTAGACTAGCGAAAAAAATTTAGATATCTAATTCCTTATCTTTTTTGAACAGGATTTGATTTTGACCTTCAAAACCAAATTCAAATTCAGTGCAAGAATTAAACAAGTTTATCTAGTCTTCTCAAAAGTTCGAAATTTCTAAAATACTTGTTAACAAACCCTGTATTATATAATACCCATTAGTTGAATAAAAACTGAATGAAAAGTTTCACAACACACATAAAACTAACTACTACCTACTTGTCTAATGGATACCAAAAAATAACTTTAAAATTTTTTAGAAAATCAATTATGTTGAACTTAACTACTTTTTTGTTTTCTAATTAAAATTTAAGTTAGTTTAAACATTTGTTTAATTTTCTACCTTTTTTATTCCAATAGCAAAGCATGCAACTTGGTTCATTTTAAATGCATGAGTTTACTGCATTCATACAATCATTAGGGAAAAGTTGAAAAAGTTGTGTAGGTGATTCTGGTCCTCTGTATAGGTCCTCGGCTTACTGTATTTCGATGTAGCTTTATTATCGAAAGACATGACTATAATGTGGTTTATTTTTCAGTAAAATCAAAATGTCTCATTGTAGCTTTTTGGAAAGTGGAAATCACATTCTATAGAATGAATAATCCATTTCCGGTTGTCCGTCCGTTCGTCCGTCCGTCTGTGGACACGATAACTCAAAAACGAAAAAAGATATCGAGCTGAAATTTTTACAGCGTACTCAGGACGTAAAAAGTGAGGTCAAGTTCGTAAATGAGCATCATAGGTCAATTGGGTCTTGGGTCCATAGGACCCATCTTGTAAACCATTAGAGATAGAACAAAAGTTTAAATGTAAAAAATGTTCCTTATCAAAAATTAAACAACTTTTGTTTGAAACATTTTTTCGTAAACATCACTGTTTACCCGTGAAAGCGCCAATTAGGCGGAAATTTTATAATATGTACTATACTTGATTATCAGTTATGTATGTGTCACATGTGTGTATGTGTAATGTGATAAAGAAATCAACACCGACTATGCATGGTATTTCAACAATTAACTCAGTCAATTGTTTGTTTTCACTTGTTGTTTAATCTATCTATGTATGGCATATCAATATAAAAAGTAAAATAAAATATTGATTGCTTGTTTGCACTCGACATTATTTGCACTCGACATTATAATACATTTTAAAAAGTGAAGCATGGCACAAATCAGAAAAATCTCCCATATATTGTTTTGATAGTCACCACAACCATTGCTTCTAGGTTGTCCATTTTTCACCCTGATGATATCGAATAGTTGCATATTGAAAATATTTGAGAAAAAGTAAGGACTAGAAAAATTATTCAATTTCTTGTGTAGTATTTCTTAATAGCAATTATTAATGATATAGCTTACTTATTCATTGTAATAATTAACGAGTGGAAAATTATATTGATTAGGTACTGACAGTTTTTTGTTTTAAAAGTTTTGTTCTACGTAAGAAGGTATTTTCCACTATCGATTAAAACGACCCACCTTGTTAACTTATATAAAGTATAATGACTTTTCAAACAAAATAAAGCACTCACAGCATATTGACATCTAATGTCGATATTCAAACCCAAATATGTAATAAATTTCTTGGTGCTTTCAAGCATGTAAAAGAATATGCACATAGGAATTACTTATATTGAATTTTAAAATTCTCTTATTTTTTCAATTTTCTTTTTATATTTACAGCAATTTATGCTCCAGTGTTGTTCAAAAATGTATTACTATACAGGTTGTTCAAAAAGTCCAGGACCCTTCACTAAATTTTAAAAAGTAATGACTGTAAAAAAGGTCAAAATTGGTTTATTCGTTTAGGAACTTCGATACCACAGAGACACGATAAACTTATAAAACCCCTATTTGTTAGTTGGGAATTAAAAATGTTTCCGTTAATGAAAAATAACTATTTCTTTGACGTGACCCGTTAAGTTCTACAAGATTACACAAAAGTTTGCACATACCAAATATGATGCCAATAACACTGAGGCCATTTCTGGAAATCTTAATATTCTCACGATTTTTTTAGACGTATTTATACTTTAGGAGGACACTCTGTACATGTATTTCATCACTTCTATAATATTATTTTTGTTACTTGTATAACGCTCGCTATTTTTGCCAAATAGTACTTACGTATTGATTTCTTATTGATCTAAATTTCATGGTGACCCGATCCAATAATATTAATGAGTTTAAATAAAAATATACCGGTAAAGTTTTGTGGAGTCATTTGCTTGGTTTTTATAACTAAGCTGAAAGCACAGACAATAAATAAATATTGAATTGGAAGAAGAGCAAATATAGGATGAACAAATGAAAATAAATTGTGTATACATCAGAATTAAGAAAATGTATTTTTAATGAAAATATGATTGAACTGAATGGTTTATTTCTTGGATTGCTAACGTATAGTCAATTTTTTTCCATATTAAAATCTAACTTATATAAGATTTAAAACATTATTCATAGATTATAGCATGGAGTTATTTTATTATTTCCTCGTAGTTTAGTAAAAGATGTAATAAAGGGAAATGAAATAAATCGATGAATTAAAAGAAAATTTCTTTGAGTTTGCTTTAAATAGAGGATGAATTATGTTATTATGATCACTTATCTATCATATCTAGTTTATATGTGATGGAGCCAACTACATGAAAATTTTTGTTCCAAACTTACAGAAAATTTGAAATAAATATTACAACAACATTAAGATTTTTTTTAGACAGTATATTACTTCCAAACTAATAACTCATGCGTTTGTGTCAACTTCACCACTCAATCCCCGTATGGTAGTTGTATCACATTCGTGGCACCATTCGTCATAGTTGATTTCCCATAACCATTTCGCGATGAGGTTGAGACAACCTCATATCGGTTGGTATCAATTATTATTTTTTCATTGTAAATTAAAATAAATTAAAAAACGAAGAAGTTATGAGCATTCAAAGATGTTGCTCGTCTCTTTTTTACAAAACTATGTTATTAATAAAGTGCTCAACAATGACGTAACTACTTAAAAATTTTCAAAAAACAACTTCACTTCTTTATTGCTGATAAAAAAATATTTAATCATCATCCCAATTGATGCACTAAAAGTTCAACTAACAATTTTATAGCATCGCAATTAATATAAATTGATGTGTAGGTTTTCTTATTCGTAAACGCCACACGTTTTTCATAGCTTATTTCCATAATTACTAATAAAAGTTTCACAAGAACAAGTTTTGAAGATAATTTGTAATAGCTTGGGAATCCGTATTATGTTTTAAATTTTCATGGTAGTACTTGCTTGATGAAATTATTATAATTATGTTCCTTGTACAAAATGTCAGATAAGTTAGTAATAAAAATGCATTTTCAAACATCAAACTAGACCAGTGCCCTAATTAGAGATAAGTTTTTTAACTCATCAAAAGAAAAATTTGTTAACCCTTCATATATCTTGCTTCATAAAACAAAAAAGGTGTGAGATTTTGTTTAAAAAACATATTACTGAGGATATAATTTTTGTATTTAATGCTCCTATGCTTCTATTCCATCTTCAAGACGAGTAGTATAAAAGAGAGAATTAATGATTTACTATAGACGTCAATCCTCGAAGGATTTATCTTGAAAACATTTCAAAATATAATTGAAACGATCGAATTTTGATTATATGAAAGGTTGTATAGCTCTCAAAGCTAGTATTTGCCGGCACTCAATTATCTGTAAAGTCTGCTCTTACTCACTGGCTCTACTAGTTTGAACTATTGATATTGGATTAAGAGATAGACACGTGTTTTGCTCGTGATCTGTAGTCCTTCCAATGTTGTTGTCATTATGTAAAGGGGGTGTGCGGGAACCTTTTTCGGTAATGACGGATAAAATTACTGATGCGGAGGTGGAGGATGCGAGAGTGAAAGAGAAAATGTGCTCGTGACATGTAATATGTCCACTCTTTTTCCAATATAATTTCCGTCACCTTAAAAGTGAAAATTGAAGTGGGTGGATGACTAGATCTTGCCTAAGAAGTGAAAAAATAGAAATTAAAAAGATCATAATTTTTGTTTTGCCATTTCATAAATCAGGGTGAAGAAGATACAATTTGTGGGCATCTGTAAGTGCCTATACATTAAGCAATATATTAGGTAATAAACAAATCCTTAATATTCCTTACTAATGGAATAAAAGCGAAAATAACTCTGTCTGTCTGTTACGCAATCACGCCTAAACTAAGGAACCGATATAAATGAAATTTTATACAGAGGTGGTCCAGAGTCTGAGAAAAGACATACGCTTACTTAATACGTAAATTTTTTATTGCGCCGTAAAAAAAGTTTGTTTTTTTCTATTTTAATATGAAAAGTTGAAGCCTGACAGGCTTAGCTTTCGGTACATTTTGTCAGTTTTTTTACTTTTATTTTAAATACTAAAATGCTTGAGGTAAATCCTAAAATTTAATGGCAAAAAACTTCCCTTTTCAAACTTAAAAATCGAGAACATATTTATCCAACCGAAATTTGTCCTGTCAAAAAAATTTTCGTGAATATGATTTTTAAGTTCATTTGAACTGAAATACAACAAGGCTTTGTGTATGCCTGGAAAGAATCTATTGTGATACAAAGTTTTTATATACAAATTTCAGTCATATGTTACATTTTTTCAAAGTTGGTATACATAACTTTGGGAACCGTTGCCCCCTTAGATCGTAAATTATATAAAACATTCTCTCGTATATAAATTTATACAAGCGTATACTATTTTTATTAATTTCCTGATAGAAAGTTATTGTTTTTACTTCGTAAAAAGAAAAAGGAAATTTAGAGATTTGTTTAAGTTTCCAAGTGTCAATAATACGCTAAAATATATGTAACTAGCTGTGAACTACCCGCTTTGCTGGGCAACATTCCCACTTTCACCCCTCCCCCCATATTCCATATCCTTTTCTAGGTTACTATCTATCACCTAACTAAATTTCATCAAAATCCGTTCAGCCGTTTAGGCATGATAGAGCAAAACTCCCAGCAAAAACCATAAAAAAATCACTAACTCAATTCAGTTTTCTGCCTACTTCCTACCCCCTAAGTACGATCATCTGATCATTTTGATCTTATATCCGTTTTTAGGTAACCATCTATTACCTTACTAAATTTCATCAAAATCTGTTCAGCCGTTTAGACGTGAAAGAGCAAAAGTCCCAACAAAAACGACTAAAAATCACTAACTCAATTAAGTTATCTGCCTACTGCCTACCCCCTAAGAACGATGGCGTGATTATTTATAGCCTATGACCATTTCTAGGTTATCATCTATCACCATACCAAATTTCATCAAAATCCGTTCAGCCGTTTAGGCGTGAAAGAGTAACAGACAGACAGACAGACAGACAGACAGACAGACAGAGTTACTTTCGCATTTATAATATTAGTATGGATAGTGTTTTTGTCTGTTGCGCTATTAATCTCGATCTTCTTGAAATTTTTTATGGATGCGTAAAAAAGACAGCTTTGAGGAGAGAAAGAAAAAATAATTAAATGGAAATATTTATAATATCTAAGTACTGTTCTGTGTAAATTAAATATTTGTCAAAGTATTTTAGCCCTAATTCGAATAATAGGAATCGGTTTGGAATGTATATGTAGATCTAGCCTTATTTATTTCTGTATATTTATTACGAAGTTATTGATCTAGCTTTTTCATTCCATACCCACTCGGCTTGTTTTTGGTTACGCATTATCTTTTTTAAAGTGAAAGAAAGATGGTTCCTATTTTTGTTCTTGTCACTCGTATCGTATCATTCCCATTATTTTATCGTTATAAAACTTGATTGAATAATTTATTTACTGTGTGGTTTTATTAAAAAAAAGAACATTATATTTGGATTTAGAAATGTTAACTTTTGCAAGGGAATATTTATGTGACATACGGGTAAACATGCATTCTTTTATGGGCTCAGTTATGTAGAGTGTTTTTAAAACAAAGGCAAATACATAAAAATTTAATAATAACAATTTTACCAAGCCCAAGTTTTACTAAGAAAAATGTTTTTATTGTCTGATTCATAAACTAGAAAATATAAGCATTCTAATTAGCTGGGGTTATACAGAACCGGTAATTTTAACGAAGATTGAGCTCTTTAAATTTTTTTTTAAATTTAAGGAAAGCTTTTTAAATATAGTGTTATACTTCACACACTTTTTCTATCGTTCAGCAAAAAAGTTCATTAAAACACATTTTTACACACTTTTGAACAACTTCAATGAAAAATAAGGGAAACAAGAAACCGCTGTCAGCTAAAAACTAATTATGGTAAGGTGTAGTTGTTTTTTGTCGGTATTTTGTTACACTACATACCATGTTGTTCAACACAAGTGAAATTTTAATAATAATAAAAAATATTAGAATTGAGTGGTATTTCCATTATAATCCTACAAGTAGTTTAGAAGTTAGATGGGAACAGTTGAACATACATTACATTTCCTTAGCTGATTATTTAAAGTATGATTTTAGCGAGAAATGAAAGCCTGGATTTTCTAATTTTCGAAAAAAAATGGTTGCCAAGCCTCAGATAGTTAGAAAATTTGGAAGCCCACTTTGAAGGCGGTAACCCCGAGTGTACACTGAAATGTATTCAATAAACACTCTGTAAGAATGTTATCTTTTAATTTGTGAACATTCTATCCGGGGACACGGTAGTGCCCCCGCCAAGTAGAGCGCGAAGCAAACACTGCCGTACCATCTTTTACTGGAAAAAACCAGAACGCAGGAATTTTCGTCATCCAGTAAGCTCATTTGAGTTAAGTCTGTAGGTCATTTAGTTCCGAAGTTCAGCGAAAGCAAAGTTTCGGATTTATGACACTCACTCACTCATGATCATTAGAATAGAAATAGCACTTTCCATAAACTCAGAGAGCTGAAATTTGGTACAGAGTTAGGGTTTAATGGCCACATAAAGGAAAAACTATAAAAACTAGGATAATCGAAGATCTGGAGTGACCCTGAAAAATAAATTAATATGCCCACGTGTCTACAAAAATAAGTGGAATCCCACTAAAAACATTCTGTTAAAAACTAGGCAAGTCTCGACGGAGCTGCTTTTTTATCTCTAAAAAGTAATGAAATCTAGACAAAGTCGTGCCAAGCTTAAGGTTCCTTACTGCGACTTCTTTATTATTATAGTTAATGTTGTGTGATTTGGCTGATGAAGGGTACAAAACCAGGTGCTCCATGACACCATTGCACCAATTTGAAACCACGTCAACGTCTACGGCCAAGTCACAAAACATTAACTATAATCATAAAGAAATCGCAGTAAGGAACCTTAGACTTGGCACGGCTTTGTCTAAATTTCATTACTTTTTAGAGTTAAAAAAGCAGCTACATCGACACTTGGGTAGTTTTTTACAGAATGTTTTTGGTGGGTCAACTTTTCCCCATTTGTTTATAATATTTTATAAACAATTTTTATTATTATTCAATTACGCAATTAAAACAATGGAAATGAAATTAAACAGCATGGTGTAGAGAATCATATAAGTAAATACCTTTAACGTTTCATATGCAGAACATAACAGAGTCTTGAAACAAGTGAAAACAAACAATTGACTGAGTTAATTGTTGAAATACCATGCATAGTCAGTGTTGATTTCTTTATCATATGACACATACAAACATGTGACACATACATAAACTGATAATTAAGTATAGTACATATTATAAAATTTCCGCCTAATTGGCGCCCTCACGGGTAAACAGTGATGTTTACGAAAAAATGTTTCAAACAAAAGTAATTTTTGATAAGGAACATTTTTTACATTTAAACTTTTGTTCTATCTCTAACGGCTTACAAGATGGGTCCTACGGACCCAAGACCCAATTGACCTATGATGCTCATTTACGAACTTGACCTCACTTTTTACGTCCTGAGTACGCTGTAAAAATTTCAGCTTGATATCTTTTTTCGTTTTTGAGTTATCGTGTCCACAGACGGACGGACGGACGGACTAATTAGGAAATGGGCTAATTAGGTGATTTTATGAACACCTATGACAAAATTTTTTTCGTAGCATCATTATTATTAAGCGTTACAAACTTGGGACTAAACTTAATATACTATGTATATTTCATATATACATGGTATAACAAACCTGTATTTTTAGTAATACTTTTTTCAGCGAGGTAGCAATTATTTAGTTTTTGTGACCGAGCGAAAAGTTCAAAACTCTTGAAAATCAAATAAATCTAATATAAAGTATCTAAGTAGGTTAGGTAATATAAAATTCGTAGCATGTACGTATAGCTATTATATACAAACTAAGGTCTGTTTGTGGCTGATAACACAAATAATACATTTATTCACATTTCAATTGTACCTTTTATGTTCTGTTTTGTTGTACAGATTTAGTGTTTACTTCTAGCAAAGAAACTGTCATACTATACCTACTACCTACATAATATAACATAACAATATATTTAAGTTAAAAACATTTAACAATATAAATAACTGACTAAAAGACACATACAAAAAAGAATGATCGAGGAAATTGACATTAAGTACTAGATGTTTACTTTGGAAAATTATGTTTGGGTTGGATGACTGTTTGTATCATTTATTATTAAACTAGCTGTGCTTGCAGTTTTACCAGCGATTAAAAAAGATTTTGAGAGTATTTATCGTTACTGTGTAAATTACTATTTTACGAACTTTTACAAAACCCTTTAAAAAAACACGGTTTTTATATGCTTGCGATAGGAAGCATGCATTTTCCGGGATAAAAATTACCCTCCGCCATTTTCTTAAACTACCACTGCCTATGCAAAAAATTGTATAGATCCTTTGCTCTATTCAATATTCGTGGCAACTATTAAGAAAGATATTTCGTGTTAAATTGAAATGAATCAAATATCTGTTTCAAGTTATTAGAACTGCTTCTCTGTATTATTTTTGTTCTACATAAAATGATCAAGAAGAAATTTTCATTTCATTGTGGCGAGAGCTAATAAATCACTTTCTTATTTATACCGGGTGTATCAGATAAAACGGTCAACATTCAAGAGGCTAATGGGGTACCTCAGAACTTTCGACTGGGTGACTCAATTTTGATGATTCTTTTTCTATTTGAAAGCTGGTGCTTCCCGTGTGGTCCCATTTCAATTTGATTCAGTTCTGACAATAGTATCCATGAGGAAACCATATAAGTCTTAAATTTGTATAAATTATGTGCGCGACAAATGGGCGAATAACTCAATAACACGGCAATCGATTCATATGATTCTTTTTTTAGTGACAAACTAGTTAATGTACTTCAGATTCGCTAAAAATAAAAAAAAAAGACTTGGCACAATTTTCTAGACATAAGTCCGAATCTAACGAGCTATCACATGAAATTTTAAGACCACTTTTTATATATTTCAACAAATTTGAACTTGTTAACTAAACTAATCCCTCAATTTATATTTGCTATCTACATATATGGTATGTATTCTCAAGTGGAGTCGAGAGACGTGGGAGGATTAAGGAAGGTTTCTCGACGTGGTTTCGGTGCTCAAAAGTGTCTTATAGTATCATAGAGAGTCAAATGCGGGAGGGAAGGGATATTCCCTCCCGCTTAAATAATTGTAGACCATCCAAAAATAAACATGCTGTATATAAAATATGTTATTAAAAGTATGAAAATCTGAAATATGTTTGAATGTGGTTTCTCATTTCTAAATTGATGTTGAGAGAATATTAAGTTTGCTCGACAAAGATTTATGTTTTCATATTATTTATTATATTTCTCTCGATTCTATTTAGTGCATACATAGTATGGTGGTATAGTATACATATAAATGTAACAGCCGTCTGTCTTTACTTGCTTCATCTTTCAAAAATATTTTATAAATATTAATAGTCTGACTTCATTTATTTAATATTTATTCAGATCAGTAAACTTATAATAAATGATTTAATAAATTTATTTTATTATTTACTTATTCAGATTGTCTGTAATCTTCATATTTTTTTAATACCTGTTTCGAAAGTTTTATTTTCGAGCGTGATATAGCGGTAAAAATGGGAAAAAATAATCAAAGGATCTCAGACACGTTTTTTCTGTTATATTGAAATTGATACCACTACTCACAAAGGAATAAATTTTGAACTTTTGCTCCAATTTCTTAGAACAATTTTTGTATTATTACGTATTTTGACTACCACGTAGTCATTATCAGTATGAATTAGCTAATCGTAATTACTTTTATTGTGTATGTTACTCGTTGCTAATTTGGTGACAAACTGTACCTGGCCGAAATAGGTTTCTATCTTCAAGGCTTCGAATTTCTCTGACAGTTTTGAATTTTATATATACATAGTGTTTTAGCATTTACTTCAAATTTTCTTATAACGATAAAATATAGTTTCAGATTTTCGATTTATAAAGAAACATTGCTAACATACTGCTTGTGAGAAAATATTTAGAATTTTCTTTTGAAAACATTATAAACCACATGAAATTAATAAAACCTTGGCATTATATTAAACGTTTTTCTATATCTGTCTATAAAATTATTTGCATGGGATTTTCCATATTAGCTCCGTGCATGAGTGTTATTTCAGGGATTTTCCATAGTAATGACACGCTACTTAATATAATTGTATGGATGTACATATAATTCTGTGGATTGTATATATGTTTTATATTGAAAATTTAATGCTATTTTCTAACAAATTTAAATAAGTTATTATATTGATTTACATTTAAAAAATATTCCCAATATCAAATTTCATGTCTTTTTTCATTAACTAAGGAGTGTTTTTCCAAAAATTCGTTCTTAGTGAGTATTTGTATCGCGAAAATTTTAGAAATCTCTTGATGAGTCAGACAGCCATCTACTTAGCCAGTGAATGGTATTTCGCATATATATGGGGTGTCCAGCTAAGTTGGCTGCATATGGAAAACTTTTTTAATATAAGCTTGATACAAAATGTATTCTTTATAAAAAGCTCAGCTTTTAAAAATATTACCATGCAGCTATTCGATATCTTTTTTCGTTTTTGATTTATCGTGTCCACAGACGGACGGACGGACAGCCGGAAATGGACTAATAAGGTGATTCTATGAACAGCTATAGCAAAATTTTTTGCGTGGCAACAATATTTTTAAGCGTTACCAACTTGGGACTAAACTTAGTATACCTTGCATATTACATATATGCGTGGTATAAAGAGTTGTTCTTCATGAAATTACAAAGAACTTAAGTGCTTATTTTAAAAAAAATAAATAAATTCAGTGGAAAAAATAACGCAAAAATTTATTTGAACATACGTTTAATTGATATTAATTTGAGTGTGGGTAATAAATAAAATACTCGTTGGTTAATAGAAAATACTTCATTATCTTCTATAAACTTGTCGATTGAGATAACTGCCATCTTCATCGAAAATGTTCTATGCAACACCAAAGGTTCGGTTCTAGGATAAATCAATATTTAAATTGTTGTAGTAGTTAGTATTACAGAATACATTTTTCGTTTGTTTTCGTTTGAATTTTCACCACTAGAGTGAATTTTCATGATTATTTTATTTCTAAGAATGTAGTTTTGGTGTTTCGAGTACTACGCTATTTCACTTGTAGATGGCTGTTCTAATACTAACAAATTTCTGTATTTATTTATTTTATTTAAGGTCGTTTTTTAATTACTAGGTTATTAGCGACCGCAGAGATTTATACAACAAACAAATTGTTTAATCGTCCCAGGAGTTAACCACACATATAACACTAAAGTTAAATTTTGGCTTATAGTACTGGCGCATTGCCGTTCATACCTAAATTTGTTCCTTTCTTTTTGATTTCCTCCTGAACACAAATTTTTTGGGTGGACGCACATCCGGGTTTCGTATAAAATTGTGTTACCGAACACCTTACAAACAACTGAACAATAGTTCTTTTGCTTAATAAAAACTGTTTTCATATATTTTTACCCGACTGCGCGATACAAAGGAGTGGTATATTTTTATGTTTATATATGTATGCGTATTGCTTTCTGGCACACTAGAGACCAAGCGCGTGAGCCGATTTTGATGTTTCTTACGTTAATCGATTTGTCTTAGCCTTGTAAGGGCTTCTGACGATATGGCAGTAATGAAAATTCCATATTGAATGTTCAATTGAATTCTCAATTTATCGTTTCACGTTTGTACATGTGTTATGATTTACGGTTCGAACAAATGTGGCTGTTAGAGAATCAATTTAGTTCATAGAATATTTTCACTTCTATAGGCTATATCAGCAGAGTGCTTATAACGAGAGCAAGCTTGGTTATATTACCATAATGGTCCGGGAGGTAGCGTTACATTTGAGGTTCTATTTTTACGCCAATCAGGATTTTTTTTTGAATATATGCAATCATTTAAGCTTTAGATACTTAAGAAGTTGCTACACTACTATAACTTTTTTTTACGATTTTATTTTTGAAAGTTCATGCGAGCAGCTAACGAATAGTCCCCCTTTTATGATGCAGCCAACAATTTTTTTCTGCTCAGTATGATTTCTACTATTTGTGAAAAAAATTTGAGCCGTCGTTCTAGTACTTTAGTTTTTTTTTACCTCGTTTGCAAACTGTCACATCCACTTCCACCATTACTGGACCAGCTGACGATTGGTTTATATAAGATCAATTGCCGATGTTATGATCAGTCAGCTTACTATGGCTTTTGTATTTGCAACGCTAACTCCCGGACTATAAGCTTCTATGAAACTGATGTTAGCAAAAAAAATAGTAAGTTTGATACAAGTTATTTTAATTGCTTGCTCTTCATTACAATGCAATGATGAAAATACAAAAAAATATTAGTCACATAATAATAGTTAAAAATTACAAATGCAAATTAAAAAAAATACTATGTAATATTTTTGTTGACATAATGAAGGACTACGAACGTTTGTTTCTATGAGAATAAACATCAAATTGAAATTTATGATATGTTGAATGTAAACTTTATATTGTCATTAAAACACTGTATTTTTCTAATATCAGCCCTGGAGCCCGTCACAGTAAAACTGCAATTACACGCGTTTCGAAATTTCACAAATGAATCAATACTATTTAACGATAGGTACAATATGGACTTGGTGTGCCAGGGTTTATCCTTGCAGAAATATTTTTAGCTAGGACTTTTTATTTTGTCTAAAAAGAAAAATAAACACAATGGACATTTAAGACAAAGTTAATTTTTAATTTCATAATGAAAACAGGAAACTTATTTTTTATTTAATTAAATTTTTTGTATGTTTACACATTTCCTTAACAACCGTTGAGAGGAAGGGAATATTATTTAAAAAAGAAAAAAAGGTGATTTGCACTATAAGCACGTAAGCAAGGGACGGATTTTCCTTCATCACTTGGTTTGTTTTATACCTAACATTTCAATTAATCTTATAAAAATTGCGTGGCATATGGTAAAAAATTAAGCAAAAATTTAGAATGTTAATCTGAATTCAAAATAATTACAAATAAACTATGAGATAGAGCCCCCCCCCCCCTTTGAGCTCAACAGTTTTTTGCTGAAATTTTGTTTCTGTATTATAGTCTTCGACTTTTGTGTTTATTTTTAAAAGACAGGCGTAGTTACTTACTTAACTATAAGGTTAAATTATTTTTGATCGGAGTTACATTTTTTAATAACTACAGCGTCGGATTAAATTCTGATAGGATCTCCGGCTTAAAGAGAAAGAGGCCTTCCTTAGAGCAAAAAAACCAATTTTCAAGAGCAAGTGGAGTCCCGAAACCTGTAGGGCTACAGCCCCTCCTAACCACATGTTTTACCCGTCCTTGAATAAATACAACGAAAAAAATCCATTCGACTGTTCTTTTTTGCTCGAATGTTTAGGAAGGACTGAAATTTTATCAATTTTTGCTATTTTTATTTCCTCTTTTTTCTCTATGTCGAAGATGGCTCTGCCATATATGTCCTATGAGAGAAAAAGCTCCATATATACTCAAGAGCTTACTTGAATGCTTACTTTTTACCCTAGAATAAAAATCTGAAAAGAAAGAAACAAATCCAATAGTTTACATAGTGAATTCAACAGTTGGGACCCATTATTGGGTAAATTTGAGCTGGTCTAGATTTGAATGAGCCCTGACCGCGATTTTAAATTTAATTGTTTTCTCTTAGACCAGATGTGTTTGTGCCAAGTTATCCTTCTGTCTAAATGAAATCCCAGGTATTTCACTTCGTTTGCTTGTATAAAGCTGACATTGTTCATTTTTACAGCTGCGTAATTTTCTCTTCTTAAAAAGAATGTTACTTGAACTGATTTTAGTTCACGCCAGTTTTGTTACCAGTTTTGTTTTTTTCATACTAATTTGTTGCCTTTGCTACATTTGGGTCCACATCTATGGATGATAGCAGTCACACTGCAAAAGTAGTTATGATATCAGTAGATATATTATATCAAGTAAAGTGTTCAGAACGCTGCCCTGCGGTGCGCCAGATTGAATAGGAATCAAGTGGGATAACTCTTGAACTTTGACCTGGAAATGTCTTCTAGATATGATTTCAAAATACAGTAATATGTACTTGGGATTTGTTGTTTTAATTTTTAGAACAAGCCGAGGTGCTATACTTTATCGATTCCTTGCTGACGTTAAGAAATAAAGCTGTACAATTTTTTTTTTCATGAAAGCCTTTGGTTATTGTGTTAACTATTCGAGGCACTTGTTCTATAGTTGAATGTTTCTCACGGAAACCAAATTGATGGTCTGGTATGATCTGCGACTCATTCAGTATAATCTTTAATTTTTGTAGAAATAATTTTTCAAAGAGTTGCTAAAAAACTGATAGGTCGATATGATTTGACTTCATTCATTGGCGTTCCTTGTTAAAAACTATCTAAGGACTAAGGATTATTATAAACTTTGAATTATAACAATTATTATTTAAGATTAAAATTGGTTTTTATATCATGAAAAAGTGTCACAAATCATATTTTAAGACTACAATAATATTATACCGTCTTCTTAAATGAAAAGACACCTAAAATGATTATATTACAAAGACGACCTTTTAAATATTTGTGTATTAAAGTGAGATAGTGTGTAATATGTGTTGGTGATGACGTGCTGTTATTGTATACGCTATGAGTCGAGTGCCCTTGGTGCGGGACCTTTATCCACCGTCTCCTGTCACGGCAATGGGGGCAGCTGGATCATGGATTGGAGAAGAAACACGTCGTTCGTTGCCACCTCATGTCTACAAATACTACCTAGCTCGTACACGAAATTACCGCCGACAAAGTTTAAAGGTATCCTATTTACCATTTACATTTTTTTTTCTGTCTCATTTATTTATAGTGTTGTGCTTTCTTAAAGTTTTTTTTATCGACATTTAAGCACCGAATATTTACTGATTTAATAAAATGACGTCACTATAAGATAATGATACTTAGGTACTACGTAAGGTAGGTATGAACGTGATTTTTATTACAGTTTTAAATTAATTTCTCGAAACATAAAAATTAAATCTATTTCATGAAAAATCATAATAAATAAATCTTACGTTGAATTTTTATCCTAGACACTACATTTTTTCTACAAATTGGATTTTTTATTGCCAATTTAAAATTAATACTATTTTCTAGAAACGAAAAAACTACTAAAGATATCTGTATTAGAGCCCAGAAAATTAAAACTCTTTCATGTAGAATAGTAGTTAACCCACCCGCTCTGCTGGGTAACTGCAATTTGAAAAAAAGATTATTGCGTTATAAAATTTCACTTTATTTTTCATATTTCACTTTATTTGTCTTATCCCCGGTAATTTCGTTGGTTTTAATTTTTTTAGTTTGAAGAGGGACTTCATGTTCTGACATCAGATTGGACCGACTTCTCCGGATTGCTTTAATAGTCAATTAAGATCCTAAGATCCTAAGATCTAGAATTACAATGTAAGTTAGAAAGTTGATCTTCATAAAAAAAACTAACATTTTTTTATTTAAAACAGATTTTCGAAAATAATTATCTTTTGGAGAAAATGCTTAACAAAATTTGTCATTATTAGAACAAGCTGGCTACAGAAAAATGCGTTGGCCAAAAGTTGCCGAAGGCAATAGAGTACATTCGCCTGTGTCCATGACTTTGACCTGAACTTATGTCTAATAATTTGTTTGAGTAATATTTTAGTTGGTTAACTACAAAACGAGCCATAAGCCATAATATATTAAAATGGACCACCCGGTATAGGTAGCCTTCTTTCTTTGGCAATATTAAACTTGTAAATGAACAAACACTTGTACAAATATTTAGAAAACTGGTAAATTTCGTTTTAGAACTACTGGTTGGTCAACTTTGTTTAAATAAAGTTGCCGTTACTTACATAACAACATCTAAAAAAAGTCAAGACACTGAACGATGACCCAAGGTACATTATTATCATCAAGGTAAAAGAGATTTATCCTGTAATCAATAAATTTGCTACTAAACTAAACTCATTTTAAATTACACAATTAAATTGTTAAGTTACATAAATTTTAATATATCTTTTTTATTGTTACAGGTGAGTCAGTGTAAGAGAATATTTAATTTAATTCAAACTCCTGTAGACAGACAGGTAAGTTATTTACAGATACCAAAAACTAATTAAAGATATAAATATTCATCACAGAACATTTTGTTAGTGTTCCAACTCCTTGCTGTTAGCTTTATATACCTACGACTATACCTACTTTGTCAATTTAAAATATGTTATTAATAATAAATATCTTAAAATTTCGGAATCGAGGGCCAGTCAATGAATTTTTATAAAAACTCGACTGCATTCGACTGCATTGTTTAAGGCTTACTTAAAGAAGTTAAAACAAAAATTTGTGCGATCTCACCCAGGGGGTGGTAGCTACCCCTTCTTGGAGGTGAAAAAGTTTATGTTGAAAATGACAACGGGAATCGATAGAAGGCTTATTCTAAACAAAGAAGGAAATTCTAAGCAAAGAAAATCATTTAAGGATATTTCTCAATATAATAGTGAAAAAAACAGCCTTGTATACGAATTAAATTGAACATGTATTATTAAGATTTCCCAAGTTTCTAATAGGTCGGGAAGATTTGCCACTAGGAAAACCAAATAAACCAAAACTTTCATTGCAACTAAAAAATGCGAGACCGAGTGAGATACCGAACCTACCTTGCCGATTTTCCCCTACAATTAGTATTCCATTTTGTGAAACAGTCACTAATTATGTTATTATTACACAGTTATCATGTTTGACTGTCTTCAGTGACGGATTAATCAGCAAATTAATCCGATTTAATCAGGTATAATGGTTGCTCAAGTGACGATGCATGTTATGTATATACAATTCGAAGACATTACAATTAAACAAATATACAAGATATATAAATGATTA
Source organism: Chrysoperla carnea (assembly GCF_905475395.1). NCBI lineage: Eukaryota > Metazoa > Arthropoda > Insecta > Neuroptera > Chrysopidae > Chrysoperla > Chrysoperla carnea. The sequence goes on from NC_058340.1 coordinate 1,014,174, forward strand.
TTATGGAATCCAACCAAGCACATACTTTAATTTAATCTTAATGCCACATTGCATCCTTTATTATATTAACCATTTCAATTCATACATACTCTTGTTTGAATTCCGCAAAAAAAGAAATATATCCTAAAGAGTTTTCACGAAGATTACCCGAACTTGTGTATGAAATACCATAACCCTTCAAGAGAAGGATGGGTTTCTAAACTTAAAAAACGCAAGAAAATTGCAATTATCAAGATACTAGCTTGATACCCGCCCACTTCGAAAAGAAACAAAGAACCTTACTGTCACAAATAATATTTGGGGATAGAGATATATACGATTTACCAACAGAAAAAGCAGATTCTTCCATGAGCGTACCCGAGTTTTCTATTGGTAAGCCCTACGTACCATCTACAGTGAGTTTTTCTAGTCCACTTTTCTGATGAAGAGTTTATTTTAGTTAGCGTCACGGTATTGGTGTCATCCAGGTTGCCATGTCAAAATATACAAATCAATAACATACACCTCAGTTTTCGAAGTCGTACAACTTTCCCCAACCCTTTTTCAATTTTCCCACAAAATAACTTTGATATTTAGAAATCAACTTTTATTGCTAACATTAGTTTAGTTTTAGTTTACTGATTATGTTATTTTTTAATGCTTTGCACTCAATTTAACAATTTAATTAAAAATGTTAAGGTGAACTGAAAAATATTAAATTAAGTTTCTATTATTAACATTGTGGAAACATTTCGAGAATATTTTTTAAAAATATTTCATAGGGGAAGGTGGCCACGAACAAATATTATTTTGGATTTTTAAAAACAAAATTGGTTTTGCTTAATTCATTTCACGTGAAAAATGTAATTTGCTGGTTATTCAATGTTGAGGTACAGTTACACTATTAAGTATTAAGGATGTATGAGCGAGGGCACGGGCGCGGGGGTAAAAATTTAAAAATAGATATTTTCAATTTTGATGATAAATTTATATTTTTACTTGACAATATAAGATAAAAGTAAAATTTTTCGATATCTGGCTTAATTTTCAAAATATTGAAAATTGAAAATTTTGTTTTATTATTTAGCTTTCGATATTTCGAAAACCAAGACACATATCGAAAAATTTTATTCTTATTTTTCGTCTACATTCATGAAGTTATAACAAAATTCATCATCAAAGTTGAAAATAAGATAAAAATAATTTCAACCCTTAATCTACCCTGCTCTTACATCCCTTATATGGACGGTGACACTTAGTTTTTTTCTTTTCTAATTCATTGCTAATATGTTTACTTTCTACTAAAAAGTTTTTTTTTAATTTGTTTTCATTCATTCCAAATGAAAATTATCAAAAACTTCCAAAATATGTCGTTTTTTGAGATTCCTCCATAAGAGCCAATGTATTTTATATCGATTTTTAATGACTTTTTTCTTAAAAATTTGCACGGTTACCTAAGCTGAAATTTTAACCACATATTCTTTGAGTAAAAGACCTACAAACAAATTTTGAGCCTTTAAATCAAACATTGTTGTCATGCTCATACATCCTTAACTGTACAAATGTTCAGTAATAATTGTTTACAACATATTGTTTGTAGTTTTGTTAAATTCAAAACTTGAACGATACAAAATATATTAATTATTATATTATAATATGTGCAATACCTATGCAATGCGTGTAGAGTCGTTTTTAGTGCCTCTCGCAGTAATAACTTATTTGACGTTTCATTACATTTGTTTGAGCTTCTTCTCTCCTTCTCCGAAACGGCTTGACCGATTTCAATGAAAATTTTTGTTGTACATTTGGTAGGTATAAGAATAGTTCGAAAAATGTATTTTCACCCTCCTACCTCCACTCTAAGATGGTGAAAATGGCAAAATTTTATGGCAAAATATGTATCAATGTTTTCTAAAATGTCAGTGTTGTTACTAATGTCTTCTTAACTTGTGGTCTATAATATTTACAAAAGAGAATTCTAATTGGTCTTAATACAAGCAGTTAGGAATGTTTCTTTGTTAATCGAAAATCGGAAACTTAAATTTTTAAATTTTGGGGGGAAATTTTTTCTTGACAATATAATTCATTTAATGTTATTTTCTGTGACACGGAGCTAAGGCTGAAGACCGCTACGGCGATCAAGGGGAACCCCCTTGCGAGAAAAGCGAGTGATAGATTTAAGTTCAAAGCTGGCAGTGTACAGATTCCTTATGTAGGTTCACTGGATTAGAAAAACAGGATATTTTGCAATTCAACCCATAAGATGAGCAAATGTGACATAGGTCTAATTGTAGCAATAGTATTAGTAATTAATGAAGAAGATAAATTAATAAACGCTGATCTATAAGCAGAAGTTATAATCAAGTAAATTAATCCTAGAAGAAACTAAGTTCACGGGGTCAGCTAGAAAATAAAGGCAATACTCTTACATTCATGAAGCAAAGATTGTATGAAAATTCAAATTAAGAAAATAATGAAAGGATATAGAAATGATAAATATTTCCACTAGCTGTGCTAAATTCAGTTCTGCACGCAACGAATATAGTAGCTTATATTATACACTGCTTATGGACAACAATTATTGTTATCTAAACATTGTATAAACCATCAACAAGGGACCATTCATTACAAGTAAAGGTGTTACAATTGTACTCCTATGTGGGATCAAATAATACACGTAAATGCATTACATTACAAACATGCATTCCTTCTTATTGTGCAAAGTTACATATCTACAGATATGTCACGATAGTACATCATGGCGGTAGAATATATGACTATGGATCAAAGAAAGAAATAAAACTTCAAATCCTTAGCCCATTCTATTTTTATACCATGTATATATGAAATATACATAGTATATTAAGTTTGTAACGCTTAAAAATAATGATGCTAGGAAAAAAATTTTGTAATTGTAACGTTAAATTAAAACAACGCCTTTTATGATGTAATTTGTTTTTTTACTAATAATCTAATGTTTTCTTGCAAAAATATAATAAAAATAAAAAAGTAGGATTTGACCAAACCAATCAAATACTTTTTTTAAATGTTTTTTTCAAAATAATATAATCCAATTGAAATCTGTTCATATCCCTTCTTTAGTTTAATATTATTAAATGAAATATACTAATATCTACTGATTATCATTGGCTGCTGGTTATCGAATCATAGTCAGTGAATGAACAAATTTATCAATTTTTGCCATACCTATAGCGCCCAAACTAGGGCTCAAATCCAAAATTGGTAATTGACTTTTTCCTTCTTCTTTATGAGCTTATTCTGTAGGCCGACGATCTGCAGTCAATAACAGAACACCGTGTATATTGGAATATTAGAATATACTTTTATCAATCTAATGTTAATTTCTTTTTTCGCTAATTAATTTAAAAAAAAATATATTTATTATCTATTATGGGAATTAGTATGGAAGTACTATAGTTGAAAGTCAGTTAATATGTTGAACACACTCCTGGCGTCACAACCTTATGAATAATTAGACTACCTGTTATTTCTATTATCTTACTCAATACTATACAAATATCTGTTCACAATATTCTAGATAAATATGGTGGGAGCGCAAATAAATACATCGTACATATGAAGATGTAATGTAATGCGTCATTTATTTGCGTTTCCACCATTTATTGCAGTTAATATTTTTTCTGAAATTTTGTAATGCTCCGTTCAACTTGCTTAATTTTTTCTTTCATGTAAACCTTCTCCTGACAATAATAAATACAACCAAAAAATAATTAGCGAAAATGTTCCATCCGTTTACGCGTGATTCGATTTCCCGAAAAAATAGGGTTTTTTTTAATAAATATATAAATTATTCGTCTGGACTTTAAAGGTCATACACATAGTTTGTTAGTATCTGAATGACTTGTGTTATGATTATTATTACTAAATATTAAATAGATAACCAAACCATGATGCTTCACCAATCCTTAAGGTCATCACTTCTCTAACATAATTTATGAATTGTATGTATATATGTTGGATAATAATTGATCTATCTAAAAGCTTGAATCAAAGCCTTTTGATGAATTTCTTTTGATGAAAGCCTATTTAATCCGATGTACGTAGTCCTTCCATTTCTTCAAATCGAATCAATGAGACCTCACAGTTGATATAAGTAATATAAAAGACTAGCTGTGAACTACCCGCTTTGCTGGGCAACATTCCCACTTTCACCCCTCCCCCCATATTCCATATCCTTTTCTAGGTTACTATCTATCACCTAACTAAATTTCATCAAAATCCGTTCAGCCGTTTAGGCATGATAGAGCAAAACTCCCAGCAAAATTCATAAAAAAAACACTAACTCAATTCAGTTTTCTGCCTACTTCCTACCCCCTAAGTACGATGACGTGATCATTTTGATCTTATATCCGTTTTTAGGTAACCATCTATTACCTTACTAAATTTCATCAAAATCTGTTCAGCCGTTTAGACGTGAAAGAGCAAAAGTCCCAACAAAAACGACTAAATCTAAAATTGCCTTGCTGCTCGTACTACCTTAACTGAGTGACATACTTTTATTCTTGTGATTTTGGCAAATTGAATTTTATAGAATTATAGCAGTAAAGAAGACAAAATTTGTTTCATTTATCCAGTTATCAGTTAGTTAGATATATTTTCATTTTTATTTACTCATAAAAATAAAAATATTATAAAGCTATCAATCAACGAATTATTGTGCTGATTCATCATTGAATAATAAATTATTTATACTTATAAATAAAACTTATTTATTTGACTAATAATAAACTGTGGGTATACTTAAAGATGTAAATGACAAATTTATTTGTTCAAATCAAATTCAATTTCTTTTTTTGGCTGTACTATAACAGGAGTAATTGCAAGATAGAACTTAGAGGAGAATGTTGAATCTTGACATTTATCTAATAATTATTAATTTTATAGTGTCCGAGAAATTCTGTGCTACGTTTTTACAAATCGATTGCTTAAATATGACGTTAATGTACTCATTTGAGAACGTAGCCCTTTCGATGAAAAGTAGCAAAATAATTAAGGAAATAAAACCGAAAAATATTCTAACTGAGGAATTGACTCCTCGTTAGTAGATTTATAATAGTCTAACTGAGGAATTGACTCCTCGTTTTGGAAAATGTTTGCCTGGGTGTACATATCAAAGACATATACATGCGAGCTTGTGTTTTACTCCCATAGGGTGGTACAGAAGTACCCTACTTTTGGACACCTCATTCTCTTTACTTTACATTGAAAACTATTGTATTTTATATTATGAACAATACCCGGAATTTTTTGATTTTTGACATTTTTTATTTGAAAAAATAATTCGCCGAAGAAGGAAATAGAATAAAGACAATGAGGTGTCCGGAAGTAGGGCACTTCTGACCCACCCTATGTGGGTAAATGGAAAAAGCACAAGTTCGAAAGTATGTATATACCTTTGTAAAGTTCAGTCAGGCAAACATTTTCCATCGGCTCCCATAAAAATCTTCTGACAAGAAGTCAACTTCTTGGTCAAATGCTTTATTTCTTACAGTAGATAGAAGAAGCTACTCACAAAATTTCAAGTATGTATTTATCAATTTATAAAGCACCTTTTCTGTCCCACGGTCTATATAAGCTTAGTGATGAAGCTTTGCTGCTCACAACTCACAAGTTTTGTTTTTATGTAAAGTATTTTTAAAATTTGCAAGCAACCAACCAACATAAACATAACGAACAACGTAGTATTTATAATCTCTTTTTAATGCTTACCATTTTAGATTTTAGTTTTCATTTTGTGTGCATCCTTGCATTCAATAAATGATAATAAGCATATTAATCCATTTTCAAAATTAAATCCATCCATTTAATTATGTGTTCTTGATAACTAACTAAACCAATACATATTTATGTATTTTATTATCACCACACACTTATACATACACTTCCATATACAATATTATAATCAAGTATGGCTAGGCTATTGGTGTTAGGGTTCAATGTTGGTTGGTATTGGTTCAATGATATGATTGTAGCCGCAACACTATTTCCTATTACGTTCTATTTCATATATAATTTTAGTTGAAATCTTTTGATCTTATTTTATATATTATCTATATATTTACCAAGTGTCAATCGGACGCGAATCTAGCCCTCAAAAAAGGTGATGGACACGGCACAGCCTCCCGAAACTCGGCCAAATTCGAGTTGGAGTATGAACTCGTTCATGATCGATATGGTTCATTATAGTGCATTGAGATGTTTAAAAATATATGACGCCTTGACCAAAATTTTGTGCAATGTATTTGCCTAGGTGGGCAAAGCCGTTTGGCGAACACTTAATAATAAATCTGAAGAATGGTAGTTTGCTCGCTCACAATGTCACACACTGTCACATTTGGACTCCAAACTACTGAACCACTTTTGATGAAATTTTTACAACTTCAAATTAAAATAAACACAAGCATATATTTTACGTTAAATAATTTTATTTAGGTTCTTACTTAAATAACGTCGCCCTATTAGCTCAGTTGGTTAAGGTGTCACCAATTCCGTTCACGGTATGCAAGGGTAGCGGGTTCGATTCCCGCCGTCGCAACAAAATTAATTTAATTAATAGTTGTGATGGACTGGTGTAGTTCATGGTATGCATGAAGGAAGTGCACTCAGCCTTTGAAATTGAGGAGCTGATAAATGAAATTATCAGCGGAAAGGTGATAAAACACATATATAGTATCACAATGGGCTCTATAGTCTAAGTGTGTCCTTCGTGGGCGTGGTATGGCGTACATTCATTTTTATTAAAAAGGGAACTTACATATGGGAAGTGAACAAAAATTTGATTGACATTTGATATATATATATATTTCGGTATAGGTATAGACCGTGAGCTCTTAATGAGGTAACTTTTATGTTTCGTTTTGTATGCCATTTGAAGAATTGATCAAAATTAGTTTGGTAATAAAGAAACATGAGGTTTTACCCATGGCTTATAGTATTGAAACGATTTATTTTCTTACGCCTGCTATTTATGTTAAACGAAAGCCGTTAATAATACAAATAAATTGCTGAAAGCCAAAATTGGTTACATCTAACAATTGTGCCAGGGTTTATTCAGGCAGAAATATTTTTTGCCATGACTTATTTATTGTTTACTGATATGACAGATATTTTGGTCATGTTTTGTGCTGTCACACCGAGATATTTCAAAAGTAGAACTCAAAAGGAACAAAAAAAGTAATTCCGCGACAAGAGTAAATTTTATTAGCTTTATATATAAAAAATCGGTGTGACAGACTTGTCTGCCACGATAGCTGTCACACCATACTTTCCTGAAAATAGATAAAATTTGCAATAAAATAGTCTCTTACGACTTAATTTCCTTGAAAGTGCAATTATTAAAAATATGAATATTTATAAAAATTATTTCTGCCAGGATAAACCCTGTCACATCAAGTCCATATTGTACTTATCGTTAAATAGCATTGATTCAAATGCGAAATTTCCGTGTAAGTGCAGATTTACTGCCTCGGACTATCCTCTTATTAAGATTCCTACATGGCAAAGAAAAAGAATCATAAAAATGTTGATTGATTTTGGGCTCACGGTCTAAAACTTTAATCTGAAATGTATATGATAATAATATATTGTGGATATTTTAAACTGATGAAAATAAATATAAGTAGATTCATCTTTTACATAGCTACCATATATTTACTTTCATGGATACCATACCATGCATACTGCCTGCTTGTTTGGAGTATATTAACAAGCTGTGATGATAATGCCGCTTGGATACCATACCTATAGCTTCCTAATTCAATGAATAGGCTTCCTAAATATTCCTAAATTTGAAAAATTGCTTTATACGTTACATTTGTATCTGATTTACACCATGTATATATTATTTAAAAAAAAAATACTATTTGCATTATGTATTTTGAATTTTCAAATTTATTTCGAATACAAAGTTTAAGCAGTTGTAATCAACTAACCTGCTTCGTTCTATTAAAATACAATGTTATTGCTGTTTTGCTGGCACGTGATTGAATGCCTAATTTTACTAGAATTATTTTATAAAAATAATAATAATCCTTATTTTTTATGAAAAATTGAATTGAATTTCGTTTTTCGAAATGAAAGCAATAACTTTCTATTCGAAAGTTGATGTAACATGCATCATGCATGTATGTTTGCCATGCCATCCATGCTTGTCTGCCTATTTTCCATTGCAATCTTTTTATATTACCTAGACCTACCTACATCTATATTACATAGTGTATCAAATAAATTATTTAATAATATAAATACTAAAAAAAATAAAAAAAACCGATTGGAAGACAAACTACAAGCCCAGTAGTTTACAAAATTTTATAAAACCATGGTATTTATTTTGTTATAGTTATTATAAACAAATTTTGTATAAATAAATTAAAATCCTGAAAATGAACGAAAGTTCGAAAAATTTTGAAATAATATAATAAAACTTGTAGTCATAAATCAATAATAAAATTAATATAATTTATATATATATTTGTAATCCCCTTTTAATTTCCTTTATTTTGATACCCTACTCCATAGGTTTTGTTAATTTTTGTTTAAATAACGTACTAACTATTTTACTCCAAACATCCGCCATTTGTGTTTGATTTTCAACACCCATCTAAGAACACTTAGGTTTTTGAGACAAATATAATGATTCTCTAATACTGAAATCCATTGAACTGTTTGGAAGATCCGAGGTAATAAAGAACTTTACAAACAAATATTCGCTCCGTGCGTGAGTTTCGTTTCCATGGTAACGATACACTACTTTAATTATAGAATTGTATGGATGCATATATAATTGTATGAATTGCATTTAAGACTTACATTGAAAATTTAATATTATTGTCTCACAAATTTAAATAAATAATTATGATAATTTACATTTGAAAAATAATATTTGTGCAATTTGATTTCTTATTTTCACAATTTTTAATGCATTAAGTTTAATTAATTCGTGTTTTACAATAATTTTAATTTGACATTTCTATAACATTAACATGTAAAGAACTGCAAATTAGTAATAACAGCCCCCTTTAACGCCAAAATTTTTCACTGGAAGCGCTGGCATCGATTTTATTGTCCCTACCATGACTACGCACACAACGAATACGTTAATGAATTCATTACCACACTAGACCGATTATAAACTTTTTTTTTTCACGCATACTCAGTGAGAAAAGTAGTTCTTATGTCACGGACGTAGATAAAATAATTATCATGAGCCATGACCTACAACAATCTATTTAAAAACATTATCAATTTATAATTTTTTTAAAAGTCTAAAATTTTATAAATTTGGTTTATCGTATATGTGAGTAACTTTGAAGTTAAGCGTTTTTAATCCAGGAAAATTGTCTCTAGAGAACGTTGAAGTGATTAGTTCTTCGTATTGACATCACATAATAATTCCCATTCGTCACTTGAAGTTAAAGGTGCCCCCAGTGTCCTCGTAAACACTCTACTCTTCAAATTATTATTTCCATCGTCAATATATAAATATTCATTATGGTTATATACACTTTGAATAGTTACATAAGTACCATTACCAGTTGGTGTAATTTTCCAAGCACGTTCTGGTATTAGAGGTCTCCCAGTAAATACTTGACGAGGTTCGTGAGGTCCATCATCATATGCATTCTTGTAAGCGTATAAATATTCTTTCCAATGCCCATGTATTTGTATCATAAAAGATTCACCTTTATCTTCAGTTTCAAATTTCCATTGGCTTTCTGTTTCTGTGTTACCTTTCAGAAAGCTCTCTTGCCCAGAAAATACTCTACGACGTTGTGCATCATATGCAAGCTCTTCTCCCGTCACATATAACAATTCATCCCCATTACGATTTCGTAATTGACATTGATCACCTTGCCAAATAAGCTTATAAGCCCAAGAAGGTATGTTTAATTTTACATCATCATACATTTTCTTAAATTTTTCGCCTATATCAGGATAATTTGGCATTTCCATAAACTCTTTGACTTGGTACGCCAGTCGGGACATTCCAGCGAAGTTGTTTAGCATGCCTTGCGTTTTTATTTCATTAAATAAAGTTGTGAAAGCTATAGCAGGATCGTCAATATACTGCAATTCATTTCTGATAAATTTGAGAATGTTATTAAAATTATCAGTTAAAGCATTTGGCATTTTTAAAACTTTTTTGAAAATATCGCTTAAAATTTCCTGAAAGTAACGATTCCAATTGTTATCAAAATTTTTAAGTTCATTATCATGACGGTTATTGTAAATTTTTGCCGCCCATGAATATTTGAACTTATTAAAATGATATTCAATTTTCGGGTATAGACTTGTAAGTTCATTTTTTGCAGGAGAGTTTTCAATAGCCAGTGCCAATAATATAATTTTTGATGAGTTTAAATGATTTTTCAATTCCATCTCGTTGTACAAAGTTTGGTAAGCAATTATGTCATTAGGTATTTTTACTGTTGTATTTTGTTGCTGCCCTTCTATAAAATTTATAATAGTTTCGAAGTTTCTTAAATCATTTGTTAGATTATATGATTGCTTGATAATCGTAGATAATAAAAGTGAATTTAAATCGAATTTTTGGAAATAATCGACAGCCAACGCATCTTCCCCGTGCATAATTTCCGAGACACAAATATTTATTGCAGAAGTTTGTAAACATTCTAATGGTTTGCTCAAAGTTTTTCCTTTTTGTATTTTATCATCAAATGCTAGCTGATATTCATGCAATAAACTTCGTTTTAAATTCGCACTAAGTTTGTCGTATATTTCAAATAAATTTTTATACACATTTTTCCATTTTACACTTTCATCGATAGAATCAATACCTGATGTAGCCGCATCGATAAAACCATCTTTAAAATTTTTAAAACCACATTGAATTACTTTTATAAGCGCCGTACAATTATCAAAATCATTTATATTTAAAGTGCATGTACTTGAATTGCTACCACTTGTCACCAGTGAAAGTTTCTTTCCAATAAAATTTTTCAAATTTGTTAATACATAGTGGGAAGTTGTACATTCTGGTAGTTTTGAATTGATTTCCTGTGATTTGTTTTCTTTCGATTGTAAACAAAAAGTTACATCTAACGTTTTTAAGTCTTCTTCAACTTCATGGAATTGATATAGAATTGCTCTAAATTCCTTTTGCGTTACATGTCTGGAGATGTTTTGAGAAAGTTTTGTGGAAATGTTTGATGGAGTATACAAATTTGATTCAATAACAATCGATGCACAAGTTAATGTTATCATTAATTGAAAGATAATTGTTTCAACGATCATTGCTAAAGTCATTATGAAGTAATTTCTCCTATATGTGCCCATCTTTCATCAATATCTACAACAATAAAACACATTTGAAAACAAGTGAAATCAATTAATTGACTGAGTAAATTGTTAAAATACTCTGTATAGGAAGTGTTGCAATGCCAGTGCTTGCATTAATTTGACTAGATTAAAAATTTTGGTATAGGTGTTTATAAAATCACCTAATTAGTCCATTTTCGGTTGTCTGTCCGTCTGCCAACACGATAACTCAAAAACGAAAAAAGATATCAAGCTACATTTGCATTTCAATACATAAGAGCATCGTTGGTTCAGTGGTAGAATGCTCGCCTGCCACGCGGGCGGCCCGGGTCCGATTCCCGGACGATGCATAATTTTTTTAAAAATGGATTAGAAACTTATGGTCAGCGCCAAGGGCGGAATCATTTTATCAATGGGCGGAATTTCCAATAATAATGTGTGGCTTCTTCGATAGAGAGAAGGAGTGGCTTGTTTGACCATGAGACGTACCCAACTCTTGACTATCCAGCCCGGTTTTCTGAATCAGATAGCGTAGTTTATCTTCCTCTGTAAGATTATTTCAGTTGGAATATTGATTTACTAAAAAATTTATAATTTTAATCTTTGGAAGCAACAAAGTTTGGATAAAAATTTAATTTCTTCATTTATAATATTTACATTTGATTCAGATATGAAATATATATCAAGATTTGTTGAGAAAGTTTATATTTAAAATGTCATGTCAAAGTCAATTTTATTTAAGACGCTGAAAATCGAATAATCAGATATTGGAAAATTTGATAAAACTTCAAAATGAAATGAATTCTGAAATCTACAAACCCTGTGAGATTATATGTAGAATAAGAGTCTTCACATCGGCACACAGTTTTCCGTTTTATTTGAACTTTCTAATTTCGTAGTATTTTAACACCTCATTTTAAAACTTTAATTAAAAACATGACATTAAAAATATGAATTTCCATATTTTTCCATCGTTTTATATCGAAGATAATTAATTATTCAAAAAAATTATTTGGATCGTAATAGCTTGATTTGCAATATGTTTTCTCAGTTAATAAACAAGGGAAGCTATCCGACCTATTTTAGAAATAAGATATTAAAATTATTATATTTGAAACAGAATATTTTAAATAAAAAAATTGTGTTTTCACTTACTGTTAAATTTATTTTTCTAAATTGAAGAATCAATATTTTAATTATTACCACTATAGGTAGGTATATTCAATTTTAAAATTAAATTTTGCGCATAAACAAAATTTTCTACTGATTTCATTTATAAATAACAAAAATATGAAACATTAGTCTATTAATATTTTAATAATAATTATCATGAGCCATGACCGTATGACTTCTACACTAATCAATATAAAATAATGATCAATTGATAATTTTTTTAATTTTCCAATATTTTATTGATTTGTTTTATCATATATGAGTAACTTAGGAGTTAAGCTTTTTTACGTTTTTAATCCAGGAAAATTATCCATCAAAATCGTTCATTTTATTAAAATATATCCCCATCAGGACCCACAATAAGAATTTTTAGCTAGATTATAAAATTATTATGAATTAGCAAGATCGGTTTCGATTGCTTACGCAATCCTCTTCAGTAGCATTACTTAAATAAATAAATAATGGGGTTTAACCTCCGTTTCTCTGACATATACGCCTATAACAGAGGCCACCCACATCATTATTTGTTAATCTTTATTCATTTACAAACATATTTTACAATTACATTTTTGATGTGGGTGAAATTCACCGTCGAAGAGGAGCAGGATGGAAAAATATCCACAGATACCGACAAGCTGAAGTTCAACATTTACCGGAAGTCGACAAATGTGGATAGGTTCATTTCAAAGGACTCCTTTTCTCATTGGAGCCACAAAATGGCTGCTTTTAATTTTCTTGTTCACAGGTTAACAACATACCCATTATCCACAACAAACTACAAGAAGGAATTGGATTTTATAAAAAATGTGGCGGCACTCAACGGATATTCATCGAACGTAATTGATCAATTCGTATGCATTTACAGATTCTACCAAACAAGGAGTGTATTTCGACTCGCTGAATCCGAATTTTCAAGTTGTTCATCGCTCAAATTCCGGGAAAATTTGAATAGTGACTCAGTCAAATTGTTTTCACTTGTTTCTAAATAATTTTCATGATTTCTAATTGGTCTGAAAGATGCCATGTTGTTTTTCTAAGCGGTACATTTTTAGACCGTGAGTATATTTTTCGTCAAACCTAAACATAATAAGCTTTAAAATGAGAGGTGAATCATGAAATTTGATCAAGGAATAAGGAAGATAAGGGTAGGACAGAATAAAACTTGCTAGAGTAATAATATATAAGATTGTTAAATATATTTTAAGAGACTGTATATACAAGACATACATTTTGGACTAAAATGTTTTCTTTGATGTTACTGTATTTTGTTTAATATAAAAGTTAAGTATCAGACATTAATTGAAATGACTAATTTGTGGTGTTTGAAGCTGTAACAGTAAGAAGTAAGTATAGTGAGTGTTATAATAGAAAGTATGGGTGTGAATGGAATGAAAGAAAAAGATTCACAAGATTCATGCAACCAAACAACCAACATACACAACAATCACTAACATTAACATTAACATTTACAGATCTTGATGACTATTTTTATAATATAAACGAATTGAACAAACTTATATTAGAGGAAGTCGTCATGGCAGACATGCTATTCTGCTTTTACGTTAACGAATGCGGTTGTTATGGAATTTGGAAAAGTAGACATGGATATACGGGATGGATCTTGAAAAATTATGGATAATAATTCATTTTGTAGTTAACCAATCAAAAAATAGCTTATAAACAAGTGAAAACAAACAATTGACTGAGTTAATTGTTGAAATACCATGCATAGTCAGTGTTGATTTCTTTATCACATTACACATACAAACATGTGACACATATATAACTGTTAATCAAGTATAATACATATTATAAAATTTCCGCCTAATTGGCGCCCTCACGGGTAAACAGTGATGTTTATGAAAAAATGTTTCAAACAAAAGTTGTTTAATTTTTGATAAGGAACATTTTTTAAGGAACATTAAAACTTATGTTCTATCTCTAACGGTTTGAAAGATGGGTCCTACGGACCCAAGACCCAATTAACCTATGATGCTCATTTACGAACTTGACCTCACTTTGTACGTCCTGAGTACGTTGTAAATTTCAGCTCGATATATTTTTTCGTTTTTGAGTTATCGTGCCCACAGACGGACGGACGGACGGACGGACAACCGGAAATGGACTAATTAGGTGATTTTATGAACACCTATGACAAAATTTTTTTCCTAGCATCATTATTTTTAAGCGTTACAAACTTGGGACTAAACTTAATATACTATGTGTATTTCATATATACATGGTATAAAAACGGTATGAGTGACCTTAACGACTTTCTCTATATTATAATGTGCTATATATTAATAGATCGTTGAATGGTTGTGTGTTAAGTGGTTATTATATTTGACCTAATTTTTATATCATTTTTCTCTCTTTTTACCCATAATTACTTGAGAGTGTTATATTAGAACTTATAACAACTTATACTGACTCTGACTGCTTCTACTGCTGTATTATTGCTCTATATTGCTCCTTATGCTTGCTTACAAAACATTAACAATGATTGTTGGTCTGTTTTGTTGTACCATTTATTTTTTAACTTGAGCCACACAAATTGTGGTACTTGGGAGGTATAGATAGTTGTATTGGGTCGTCAATATTTATATCTATCATAATCAAATTAGAAATGGTAAGGTACATTTATGATGCATTTCGGAGGAAAATATAGTTTTTTCATGTATATCTTAATCAATTTGAAGACCTCTAATTCAATCAAATGAAACATTTGACCTAGCATCAAATCAGGTATTTTTGTGTTTTTAATATGTTGTTTGCAATATAAAGGAAATGTTAAAACCAAGTTTTCGATCTCGGCAAACGACCGGATCTTGCCGGTTCATCTGAACCACTTTTTTCACTGCGTGGATATCGATATTCAAGTTCTTGACGCCGATATTTGGTTCAAGAAGTAAACACATCGTGTCCATATGGATGGATCTGCCACTGGTCTGAAGCGTCATGAGGGATGGATCTGGCTTTAGTGGCTGGAAACCACTCTTTTGTGTCTTCCCAGTTTTTAACATAAATTGAGCCAGAATTGTGGCGAACAAGTGATTGTATGCAGACAAATTTTTGTGGTGAGAAGAACGAATTTTTTTCACATGAAGCTTTTTATTCTAACCCTCTCCCCCAATTTGTAAGCATTTTCATTTATTATTAGGAGTTTTTTCACGGAGTATTCATCACAGTTCCTAGAAATAAATTATATTTGAGTTAACGAATGTGTAATGAATACAATTGAGTAGTAACTTAAAAAAGAAATGTAACTTCTTATTAAGCTATCTTCTTTATACCTATTTTGTTTGAAATGATGCAGTGAGTAGTGGGTTGCCTATGTAAGCAAATATTTCACAAACACAAAGTATAAATACCATTACGGCCTCTTTAGAATTTAGTATTAATATCCTTCTTTCTTAATGTGCTATTAATAGTGATCATTAAACCTAGCCTCGTACGACTGTTTCAATAAGTATCTACCGTACTAGTACGTTGAGAATCGGTAATTAGTAGCTACATCGCCATCTTTCCAAAATTATTTACTATAATTACTTTTATAACTAGTGTGTTATGAAATGTAAAAACTGGACAAATTGATAATTTAAAAGTGTTATGCATTCAAATATTTCAATAAACTTTGTAATAATTTGATTTGTAATTGATGATTTGTTGATAGATGATGTAATAATATAATATTAAAAATCGTTTGTTTTGAAACAAAGTTGAAGCTACTCGTTACTTGTTAAAAATTCATCAAACATCTGTTGTAACTTATAATAATCTTCAATTCATAATAATAGATAAGAAAACGTAACGTAATGTTATGTTTTTTCCATGTTGAAAAAAAAAAAATTTTGTCGTAGGTGTTCATAAAATCACCTAATTTATTCCGGTTGTCCGTCCGTCTGTCCGTCTGTGGACACGATAACTCAAAAACGAAAAAAGATATCGAGCTGAAATTTTTACAGCGTACTCAGGAAGTAAAAAGTGAGATCAAGTTCGTAAATGAGCATCATAGGTCAATTGGGTCTTGGGTCCGTAGGACCCATCTTGTAAACCGTTAGAGATAGAACAAAAGTTTAAATGTAAAAAATGTTCCTTATCAATTAAACAACTTTTATTTGAAACATTTTTTCATAAACATCACTGTTTACCCGTGAGGGCGCCAATTAGGCGGAAATTTTATAATATGTACTATACTTGATTATCAGTTATGTATGTGTCACATGTTTGTATGTGTTATGTAATAAAGAAATCAACACTGACTATTGGTATTTACTACATGGTATTTCAACAATTAACTCAGTCAATTGTTTGTTTTCACTTGTTTTTTTTTTAAATTTGATAAATTGCACTTGTTTTACTGTAGTAGGTATTTATGATAATGTTAGTGTATGACGATAAGTGAATGCTTTTATTGTCTGCTGTAATGATTTTAAAATGGTTGATCCTTCAATAAGCTTACCGGCTTGTTTTTTTTTTATCACATTCAAAACTAAATTCATCAATCATTTATGTATAGTTACGCTACCTACTTTCATCTATCTACTATCGTAGCGTAGTATCGAAGGTAACTCTATACGATAGTAGGTGTTTAGTACACAACACATTATGATTATGTTGATGATATTTTTAAAAATTATTTTATCACATTATATTCCTATTTTCTTCAACCATTCTATTTTTAACCGACTTCAAAAAAAAAACAGAGGAGGTTATCAATTCGACTGTATTTTTTTTTTTTTATGTTTGGTACCTCAGAACTTTTGACTGGGTGAACCGATTTTGATGATTCTTTATCTGTTTGAAAGCTGGTGCTTCCCGTTTGGTCCCATTTCATTTTGGTACAGTTCTGACAACGGTATCCATGAGAAAACCATAAAAGTCTAAAAATTTGCCAACTTTCTAAATTAAAGTGACTTTCTATCTCTGATCTATAACAGAAACAAGTTGGTTAATTATTTACTTCGAGCAATCAATTTTATTACTATTCTATGAAATTTGAGTTAGCGGTAGTTCAAAAGAGCGGAAAGTTGTGTTATAAATATATTTTTCGTAATTGGAGGTGCTATTTCACGGAGCTCTATTTGTGTAGTTTTTTTTATTATTTTAAATCTTAGACAACGGAGATTTATTAAATTTAAGCATACAATTGTATTATTTATACGCAGTAAACAAAAGTTGCCTTTTGAATTTCTTGGAAAACATTTTTAGATTACACTAATCTGTAATGTAGGCGGAATTTCTAATAATCCACACACAATATATCTATGTTTTATAACGCATAGAAAAGATCGAATCAAATTTATTACATTACAAACTCTGAGAATTGGTAACATTTTCAATATAAGGGACAATCCACCGACATAGGTACATATGTTACTCGCGAAATCAGTAATAAAAATATTTCTAAGAATCCCTGAGCATTATTCTACACTGTTCAAGATAATCAAAAATTTCTTTTATTTCGCTATAGCGGTACTGAATATCTTTTAACGTAAATAGCAATCTACTTACTGAAACTTTCTCTTAAATTAAAGTGGTTCGGCTGTCACGAGACTAGTGAACTAGTCAACTAGACAATTTGTATAACGTACTCATAACGCGAGTGGAGACGGAGCTTCAAGTAGTTAGTATTGTCAGGACCTTCTAGACATACTCGGTAGAATTGTTTTGTTACTCTTACACACTTTCTGTATGATGTTCAAATGGAGACAATTTTGACAAAAGTTTTATTTCTTCATTCAATTAGAAAACCACAAAGTAAATGTATCCATTCTATGAAGTATTTACTTACTTTAAAATTACTTTAAAATTTAATTACTTACTAGTTAATGCATGACATTATATTAATTACTTTAAAAGTATCGTAAGTACTTATAAACCAAACATTTTTATTTACTTATAAGCGGGGAGCCCGTGACAGTAAAACTGCATTTACACGGATTTTGAAATTAATGCTATTTAAAGATAGGCATAATATGAACTAGGTGTGTCAGGATTTATTCTGACAGAAATATTTTTAATAATTCCAAGTATTTTGCACTTTCCTGGAAATTAATTTCTAAGAGATCATTTTATTGCAAATTTTATCCATTTGGTGTGATAGCTCTTATCGTGGCAGAAAGGTCTGTCACACCGATATTTAATATATAAAGGCAATAAAATTTTACCCATATCGCGAAATTACCTTCCTTAAATTTTTTCTTTTTGAGTTCTAATTTCGAAATATTTCGGTGTGACAGCTCAAAACTTGACCAAAATATCTGTCACACTAGTAAAAATGAATAAATCCTGGCAAAAAATATTTCTGTCAGGATGGAACTCTGGCACACGAAATTTTGAAATATTTGTATCTCTGAGAAAATGTTTTTATCGGGATCATCTACAACTCATTCAAATGCTTTTAGTTTGTAAAACAAACCTTTTTTATATTGGAACATTTTATCCGAAAAGCGAAAACATCGTTTACGAAAACACGTCTGTTTTGCCTAAACTTTACAACTTGCTACCTAAAAATATTACGTTTTTAATCATTAACAACTTTCTAATTTAAAGTATTCATCTATCTGTTACTAGTTATGTAGTAGAGTGAGCTTTTCATCGAACATGAAAACCCATTTTAATATGTATAGATGGAAGTATGTACGTTATTTTATTTTTCTAATTGAAATTTTAAACCTGGAATGTTAATTGAATGTCAAAGTTAAAATAAAAAATCATATGTAATTGCAACATATTTGTTCAGTATTTCACTAATTAAATTTTTAACGTTTGTGTCGCGTCGCTAACATTTATTTATATCTTTTTTACATAACATATCACACAATGAAACGCGTCAAATAGTTCATTTAATGAAATTCAAATACCAACAAAGTACATTCTTCTATCTAGTAATACTATAATCAAGTTCATCCAATTAATCTACGGGGGCTCAATGTTAAACTTCACAAAAATTTCTATCAGAAAACAAAAAATACATTAGAAGAAAACAAGTCAAGAAACATTGAAAAAAAAAGTCCATTGGAAAAAAATTAAATGAAAAAGTTCTAGATCTCAAAAAAACCTATCGATTGACGTATGGTAAGTCCGATTTGGATGCGTAGGCTCTGCGAGAATTAGATAAAATGAGCGAAAGTAGTCGTTTTTGCATTTATTCATAACGTTTTGTCCTTTTGGATTTTAAAGTTGATATATAGTGAAGTTATGATGAGCAAAAGGTTCACAAATCTTCAGTTTGTTTTTAAGCAAAAACTTTTGTAAATTTTTCGAAACATCACAATTTTTTGAAATAGGACACCTTTCATAAAAACTTGGTCGATGAACTATGGTAGAGCGGTAGCGTGGAAATTCGGAACAGCGAGGCTTAATCTGTTCGTCTAAATTTCTTCGAGCAAGATATTTGTGCAGCAAATGAAATTTTTTAATTTTTGATGCCGAAATCGGGCTTCGAAAAAAGTGCATTTTTTTGGGGAGATCGTCTTATACACTCCGCGGGCTCAAATCATGATTGTGTGCCTCAATGGGACAGGAAGGATTATTCGGTCCAGCTCTCCTAAACATCTGAATATCATTGACAATATCAACGCTTTTGCGAA
Organism: Chrysoperla carnea; assembly: GCF_905475395.1. Classification (NCBI taxonomy): domain Eukaryota; kingdom Metazoa; phylum Arthropoda; class Insecta; order Neuroptera; family Chrysopidae; genus Chrysoperla; species Chrysoperla carnea. The sequence continues at coordinate 1,034,240 of NC_058340.1, forward strand.
TAAAAGTGAATGCTTGTTTGATTTACTGTTTTTATTTGAAGTTTTAAAAATTTCATTAAAATTGGTTCAGTAGTTTAGAGTCTATATGTGACATTATGATGTGCAAACAAATACACATTTACTTTTGTAATTTTTGTGGGTGAACAAACTAACATTTGCAGGTTTATTAATTTACTAGTGTTCGCCCCACAGCTTTAACCACGTGGACCAATACACTGTACAAAAGGTTGGTCAGGGCGTCATAACTATAATGAGCGAGTGTCCATCTCCTTTTTTTAAGGCTGAATCCGCAGCGTCATAACTATAATGAGAGAGTGTCCATCTCCTTTTTTTAAGGCTGGATCCGCATTACTTCTATATACACCCCATACTTCTATATACAGGGTATAGTAAGTATAGTCGATCTATAACCTATTCTGCATTCAAAACTTGGCATGTGATTGTTATTCTTAATCATAAAATTATTCACAAAGCACGATATCATAATATTATTTCCTTCAGTCTTACGTTATAATAATGTTATCACTACCTCAATAATTATATTGCATATATGTATGTATAACATTATTATCTGTAAGTATTATGCATATAAGGTGTTTGGTAAGTCGCACACTGGAGTATTTATACCAAATTTCCGGTCAAAAGTTAGAAAACTCAACTCTTTTGTTTTGCATTGAAAGTTGTTTTTTGGTGTAGTTAGATAACCACTCCATCACAAACAGGTCACTTGAGATACCTTAAACTCGTCCCCCGTCTGTTTTGTAAGGCGTAATCTACCTGATCTTACGGATGCATGTTATTATTGTTGTTGTCCTTCATTTACCGTGTCATTCAATTTAAATTTTCTTTGTTTGTTAGTGCAATTGAGTAACGATTTTTTTTACATTGAAAACGAATTTATTTTTATACTATGTATATGAAAGTATACCAAGGTATACTAAGTTTATTCCCAAGTTTGTAAGACTTAAAAATATTGATGCTATCAATAAAATTTGTATAATCAATTTTCTAAAACATATTGAGAGGTCTATTGAACATTTATTTATTGAAAATAAATTAGAAATTTGTGATTTTAACAACGTAAAAAATTGTGATAATTTAAGATATGCTTTTGAGAGTGATTTAGACATAATCAATTTTTCAACTACAACAAAAACGCAATAGTTTTCAATTACAAGCTTTTTGTTTGTAAACCTTTCCAAATTTATAAACTGCAATAATAAATATGTCGCGAGAGATGTTAATTTGCGACGTTTATTATTCATATATTCAAAATTATCTACAAATTATAAGCTGTAATATAACTAAAGCATCGAATTACCAAACATCTTATATAATTATTAATATTGTTTGTTATATTATAAGACGACGAAGGATGCACCAATTTAATTATTAAGTCGTTAACCACACACAATATAATACGGTTTAAAATGCACATGCAAGCAAAGCAATATGTATGTATGTTGTCACCTTAGCAAACCATATATGAACATGTTCTTAACATTTCATACATATAATATATCACTTCTTACTCGCTCCGTTCATCAGTTTTATTTTAGGGATTTTCCATAGTAACAATATACTACATACTTTATTAATATAATTGGGTACTTGACGAGCTGACGAAAAGCGAAATTAAAATCGGTCAAGAAATACGAATAATATAAGCATTTTAAAGACAGATATTAAGGATGTATGAGCATGACAACAATGTTTGATTTAAAGGCTCAAAATTTGTTTGTAGATAGTCTTTTACTCAAAGAATATGTGGTTAAAATTTCAGCTTAGGTAACCGTGCAAATTTTTAAGAAAAAAGTCATTAAAAATCGATATAAAATACATTGGCTCTTATGGAGGAATCTCAAAAAACGACATATTTTGCAAGTTTTTGATAATTTTCATTTGGAATGAATGAAAACAAATTTAAAAAAAACTTTTTAATAGAAAGTAAACATATTAGCAATGAATTAGAACAGAAAAAAACTAAGTGTCACCGTCCATACAAGGGATGTAAGAGCAGGGTAGATTAAGGGTTGAAATTATTTTTATCTTATTTTCAACTTTGATGATGAATTTTGTTATAACTTCATGAATGTAGACGAAAAATAAGAATAAAATTTTTCGATATGTGTCTTGGTTTTCGAAATATCGAAAGCTAAATAATTAAACAAAATTTTCAATTTTCGATAATTTGAAAATTAAGCCAGATATCGAAAAATTTTATACTTACTTTTCGCCTTATATCGTCAAGTAATAATATAAATTTATCATCAAAATTGAAAATATCTATTTTTAAATTTGTGCCCCCACTACCATGCTCATACATCCTTAAAGAAAGAGAATGCCAACAGTGTATCTGTCAGCATAGTTCCATATGGTATACCATCAAAGAGTTTATACAACCAGAGAACGTCAGGGCCCAAAACTTGCGATATGATGAATGAGAGAGAAGACTGCCAGTGAGTTCCCCTGTGCTCTTGCTTAATCTATATGTCATATTGTTTACATTATTGCTATTAGTAAATAGTTAAAAACGATTTATGGAATATTATTTAATACATTGAAAGTTATTCAAAATGTAGAAACGTCAATGAATCATAGACCATCAGTTAGTTCAGTGTAGACAGCTGGGTATAATATATACATAAATAATAAGTACTTATTATCAGATATAGTGATACCCATATTACGTCATCAAATTGGATGCCTGCGTTTTTGACAGTTTAAAAAAGGTTCAAAATTTAATTTAAGTTTTTGGCAAGAAAGCGTGTGTATTTTTCCGAAAGAAATTTTTGGTGGTTTTTTATTAGCAACATCAACATTTTGAAGTAGTTATTCAAAAATAGTGGAATACCGTATTGTTCTGATACACCTTATATATTAAAGTACTTGCTTTCTTTGTACAGTCGAACAAGTTTCATACTGGATTAAGTAATAATTGAAATTTGACATTTTAGTAGTTTGACAGACATTAAACCAATAAATGGGTGGTGATATTCTGAATGAAGCTGTTTTGAGAAGTTGAATGTTTTTTTTTTTTCATCAATGAATGATGTGTAATTTGTTATATATTGCATGTGACCTGATCACCCAATATTATTATTTTTTAAACTTTTAATACCTTTTTAAAACCTTTTTACATTTTTAATACTTATTAAATATAATGTTATTCAATTTTGATGGAACAGAAAAACTTTGGGAAAATTTTCAAGGAAACAAGTATTTATACATTAAAATTTATTTTTTAAAACATTTTTATTAAAAATTTTGCAATCACTTCCGAGATATGTAGGAGTTTATTGAAAAATTTGGTAAAAGAACATTGCGTATTGGGGTGAGCCGATCATTTTCGAATCATCCAATTTTGTCTTTCTTTACGACTACGTTAAACGATCCTTAAAATTTCGTTTCGTTCATTTTGCATACTCAAACCCAGCCAAAATGTGCTCTAGTTGCCCTATCGTTTTTTGTCATAAGGTCTTAAGTCTGTATCAGTGCAAATTAATCCGATTTTAGTTATTGAAAAAAAGATTGAAAATAAACGAGAGGTGTTGTGGGAGACTCGGTTGGAACTATGTTCCTATCGTATCTTCGTATATTATAAATGTAGCGCTTACTTTTTGCTTTGATTTTTTTGCTGTTCGTTACATGTTTTTTTGCTGTTACATGTTCGATTTTATAAGATCATTTTGTGCTTTTTAAATATGAAAGTAAGGATATTTGTTTGTTTGTTTGTTACGCTTTCACGCAAAAACTACCAAACGAATTTGAATGAAACGTTTGAATGTATTTGAGCTGTGTTAAAGAATCCCTGCGAGTGTTATGTAAGGGGAATAAGTGAGATCAAGAGAGTTGGAGGCAATTAAGCGGTGGTTTTTACTTTTAAGTCCAGTGAAGCGGGCGGGTATCACACTAGTTAATTATAAATATAAATTTTCACAAACGATATTGTTTGCATATCTGTGCATTGGTATTTCTAAAAATTTAAATTATTAATTTAAGAAGTGAAATACTTGTTTTATTGTTTATAGAATTAAATATTGAAGCTACCTTAACTCTACACTTTATGAATTAATTGTAATATTAGTATAAAAAAGACATACTTCTGATTTAGTAATCAACCCAATATGTGCGTACATAATCTTCATTTGGCTTGATCAATATATTTATTCTTTAAATTATCTCTATTTTGCTGAATCGATTAAAAAAGTTTTAGTTTCCCAGGTAACACATCGCATCGTCGAATTTTGGGGTCGTTTTAAATTGTTGCACATTTTTTGGTTTTACCTCCCAACCAGCAAACAAATTATTACGTGCGATAAGGAACATAGTTTAAAAAAAATTGTTTAAAACACAATATAATAGGAACAAAGTAGAACACATCAAATTTGAGCCACCTAAATATTAATATTAGTTCGAACGAGTTACATCCTTTGGTTTATTGAAATTGATGGTTTTGTTTTAATTTCAAATATGAAATAACCATGACAGGTAACTTGGCAAACAAATGCTGTTGAAGACAACAAGGAAAGGGAAAGAGAAAGCAGGTGTTGGTTGGTGATATTTGTATTGGTGAACAAGTAGGTAGATGAGATCCATACAAGTGGGTGATGGTGAATCCAATGGACAAGGTACCATCTACTGGTAATGGTAATGGTAATGGTAATGGCAATATGTATAGTTGTGTAGATATACTCTAGAATCTAGATCTAGATATAGATACCTTCCAATACAAATATTTTGGTATTTACCATACTAAATTGAGGTTGATTGGTTTGATGACACAGAATTTCAGATAGCTACATATTACATAATATAACTATCTGACTAAAACTGCTGCGATATGTGTACTTATAACACAGACAATACAGCATTTTTGGAACTATGTTCCTTCCTAGTCGTACGTTATCGTTCTGATTTGTTTGCTGGTTGGTAAATAAAATTAAAAACAAGTGAAAACAAACAATTGTCGATTGAGTTAATTGTTGAAATACCATGCATAGTCACTGTTGATTTCTTTATCACATTACACATACAAACATGTGACACATACATAACTGATATTCAAGTATAGTACATATTATAAAATTTCCGCCTAATTGGCGCCCTCACGGGTATTCAGTGATGTTTACGAAAAAATGTTTCAAACAAAAGTTGTTTAATTTTTGATAAGGAACATTTTTTACATTTAAACTTTTGTTCTATCTCTAACGGTTAACAAGATGGGTCCTCCAGACCCAAGACCCAATTGACCTATGTTGCTCAGTTAAGAACTTGACGTCCTGAGTACGCTGTAAAAATTTCAGCTCGATATCTTTTTTCGTTTTTGAGTTATCGTGTCCACAGACGGACGGACGGACAGCCGGAAATGGACTAATTAGGTGATTTTATGAACACCTATGACAAATTTTTTTTCCTAGCATCATTATTTTTAAGCGTTACAAACTTGGGACTTAACTTAATATACTATGTATATTTCATATATACATGGTATAAAAATAACTGATGCAATTCAGTGCATTATGAACAAAAGTAACGGACTTCTCTGTTACCTGTATTATTAATGGATTTCTAGATATGTATTTATGGCATTTGTTTTTAGATACTAGAAATAGAGACCGCATAGCAGATTGTAGGCGGAACTTTCTCATAGTTTTATTTGTTAGAAAAAAAAAGTTCATTAATATGTATACCTTGTATAAATATGATAACATTTTTTAGATAAATTTGATATGAAGGAAAGCTTACACCCACATAGCTACCTCAGTTGAATAGATAGCCAAGTTTACTTGATTTTTTTTTTTGCGAATGACTGATAATACTATTCTAAGGGGCAATATTGTTCGCTGATCACAAATTTTTGGGTTATTTTGTTCCCCGAGGTGAGGAAAAAAAGTTATGGCCATTTTTCCGTTTTTTTGAATAATTTTGTTCGAGCAAGAGATAAAATGTATGCCGGGAAAGATAGTGTTATTGAAAACCATTTTTGACAAATCGTTAAATTGGTTTTTAGGCCAAAAAGGCAGTTACTTAAAAAAAAATCAAAATAGGTCTTGTAGATTTAGGACTTTATAACCTAAAAACACCATCCTTTGTAAGTTTGGTAAATACTCTGACTTCTGAGCTAACTTAGAAAAATTCGGACCACGAAAAAGTGGTAAGTTTTCGAAGTTAAAATTATTTTAAATGTTACACATTGTTAGACTAGACTAGACCTCAATTAGAACCGGAGTATAAGTATTTTCAGCCATTCACAATTTTTCTTTTTGAAACGGGGATTTTTACTACCAGGTGACTAGCTAAAGATAGATGATTCTGAAATCACTGGTCACGTATATAATACCCGCTCATGATCCCTTGTTTATGCCATCGCATGTTCGAAATGTATGCTTTTTGAATGTGGGAAGATATTTTTAAAACTTTTTTTTTATTTACAAAGCCAACAAATAATTTTCTTCATGTTTTTCAAGAGTTTTTCAAGAGTTATCAAATTTAACAAAATTATTAATATTTACGGTTTTTAAAGTTTATTGTAAGTAACGAAACCGAAAAATCAGTCTTCCTCAGGAAAATGCTCCGCGCCAGTAGATTTTTATGGGAGCTGGTGGATAATGTTCAACAAAAATGTCCTCAACAAAATTATATTCATGCGAACTTTTACATATTCTAATTATTAGTTACTAGCGACCCGCCCCGGCTTCGCACCGGTCCAATGCTGATACTAAATACACTACAGAAAAACTGTGAACGTTGTCTATAAAAACATAGCGGCCCGCTCTGGCTTCGCACGGGTATAAAATATATAGCCTATGTGATTAAAATCAATCCAGTAGTTTTGATTTATTCATTACTGCCCGTGGCCCGCACGCGTTAAATTTGGAGTAAAACAATCCCCCTTTCCCTATACCATGAAGATTTCCTGCTATCTTTGGAATATCTAAATTCATACACTACATTTTTACTTATTTACTTTTTACATTTTTAACTATTAACCTCAAAAATAGCAGTACTTCTCCACTATTTAATGGATGTTATTATACATATAAACCTTCCTCTTGAATCACTCTATCTATTAAACCGCATCAAAATCCGTTGCGTAGTTTCAAAGATTTAAGCATACAAAGGGACATAGGGACATAGGGACAGAGAAAGCGACTTTGTTTTATACTATGTAGTGAAGTTACGGTCTTAAGAAAATCATACAAACACACAAACACACACACACACACACACAAAATAAATATTTTTATAATATGTATCGATTTGAGATACGTCAAATATGTCAAATTAAAATATTTTTGACATTTTGAAGAATACATCATATCAAACTCAAACCCAGAATCAAAATGAATAAAAATAATAATAAGACAATCATGATTTCGACATAAAACATAATAACATTTGATCAGTTAAAAGCTTTAGTTGTTGACATATTCTTGTTGTGATAATAAAACTTTCAATTCCCTTTAGAGATCGAAAGTTAAGAGATTAATTTGAGATCAGAACATAAAATTTATTCTTATATTGTTATTTACAAGAAACATCCAAATGTTTATTATTAATAATGATATTACAAAAGTAATCATGACCATACTTAAAAATATTAATATACAGCGATGTTCAAAAAGAAGGGGACACTTTTTAAGTACCTACCTTGATTATACAAAGAAAGACATTATTAACCGAGAATTGTTTTATGATCTCAGCGCCGCAGTAGTAAAAAAATGAGCTTTTTATCAGGTCACCCAGCTCATAGTAGAATTAGACAAGGTATGATCTTGTGCAGCTAGAGGCATTCTCTCCCTCTCGGTAATCTCTCTCGCACGATGCCCAATCACTGCCATATTGAATTTTAGCTGTGAACTACCCGCTTTGCTGGGCAACATCCCCACTTGCACCCCTCCCTCCACATTTTCTTTCGTTGGATAACAGTTTTGTAATGTACACGTCATGCTCTTTTATTTGATACCCCACTTAGGTATATTTGTAAATATTCGATAATTCCTTCCCACTTTCTCGCTACACCTTTCTACCCTCCGAAGGTTAAAAGTAGATAAAAACAATAGATCTTTGAAGCTGGTTGTTTATCGTGTCAATATTTGAGCTTAATCGATGCACAACTTTTTTATTTTTTGAAGCATATCCCTTTCAACCCCTATTTCAACCCCTTACTCTACTATAATATGGATGTATTATACATAAAAACCTTCCTCTTGAATCACTCTATCTATTAAAAAAAACCGCATCAAAATCCGTTGCGTAGTTTCAAAGATTTAAGCGTACAAAGGGACATAGGGACATAGGGACAGAAAAAGCGACTTTGTTTTATACTATGTAGTGATTTGTCAATGTTTTGTTTAGATATTTACAATGTTGAGTTGTATCAAAAAAAATGCAAAAAGATGAATCGGAAAAAAAATCATTAATCATTAATATTAATTATTAAGTCATTGTAAGAAACGATTTTTGTTAAAACTGTTAGATTCGTGACACTCGATAAAATATGTAAATTTTATTGAATTGTATTGATTAACAATTAGAAAATGATTGTATGTATGAATGTCAATTATAATTTTAGTGTCTCAATGTACCTAATTGGAATATCATTTACTATTTACTATTTACCAATAATTATTAATTAAGCATAAATTAGTGTTTAATTGTTTAGTGTTTAATATTTTAATGTATATTGTATACATATGATAAAATAATATTATTTGTTATACGTAGGGTAGACTGGGGCTAGTTGAGCTGGTTGTAGTTCCTAAACGACTCATTATATTTATTTGATGCATATATCGAAAAGCCAATTACTTCCTTTAAAAAAAATGTATCTTTTTATAATATATGTGCGTTTCAAAGAAAGCATTAACGTTCGTCTTATTAAAAGACGGTGTTCGGTTTAGTGACGTCGCTTTTGGAATCCTTAAAGCTAGGTGAGAAGTTCTGCACATGAAACTTTGAAACCAGTCAGGACCAGCACTATTATTTTGATGCCAAGAAGGGGGAATATTTTCTGTGCCCCCAAGTTACATTGCACATTGATAAGGTAGTTTCCTTACTTCTAGGGGTAGTACTTCTAGGGGTTGTATCACATTCGTGGTCCTATTTACCATATTTGATCTCGTTATGATTTTGAGACAACTTCAGTTCAATAGATATTAAGACTTTTTTTTTCAGTGTAGAAAATCTTTTAGATTTATATTTTGGATGACAACCGAAATCCTATTGCTCCATTTTTTTCGTAAACATAGATATATAACCATATCTTCTAAATTAGGCCTCAGATCGAAAGTTGGTAAATAACTTTTTGCATCATCACTATGAGTTTTTTCAGGAATTCGAACGTTCTACACACAATTATAGAACACCGTTTATACAGAGTATAATAAGTATAATAATTTGATGATTAACTCTTTTAATTATTAAAAATATTAAATTGATTTTAGCTGAATATAAATAAGTTGATATAAGTATTGTTTTGTATATTATAATTTTATTTAGGTCATAAACAAATAATAAAATAATTTCTTTGCAATATGATGATGGTACAAAAAATATAGATTACATTTATCTATCTATCTATTTATCTGCTGCTTTACCTATCTATCTATTCATATTGCGCATTTTATTAAAAAAAATAATAATATTTTATTCATAATTTTATAATATTGTATTGTATTGTATTGGTCTTTTATATAAAAATGTTGTTATATATTGTTTATCTTATCTGTTGGCTTGCTTAATTATCTATAAATATTTAGTAATTATCCCAAGATTATAAATATCGATATTCGATAAACAGGGTGGGCCTGAAAAGTATTCACAGCCCTGTACCATGTAGAAGCATGTTAACCGATATTTTAACAATGGGATAAGAGACGGTATAAGTTCATAAAATCACCTAATTAGTCCATTTCCGGTTGTCCATCTGTGGACACGATTACTCAAAAACGAAAAAAAATATCGAACTGAAATTTTTACAGCGTACTCAGGACGTAAAAGGTGAGGTTAAGTTCGTAAATGAGCATCATAGGTCAATTGGGTCTTGGGTCCGTAGGACCCATCTTGTAAACCGTTAGAGATAGAAGAAAGGTTTAAATATAAAAAATGTTCCTTATCAAAAATTAAACAACTTTTGCTTGAAACATTTTTTCGTAAACATCACTGTTTACCCGTGAGGGCGCCAATTAGGCGGAAATTTTATAATATGTACTATACTTGATTATCAGTTATGTATGTGTCACATGTTTGTATGTGTAATGTGATAAAGAAATCAACACTGACTATACATGGTATTTCAACAATTAACTCAGTCAATTGTTTGTTTTCACTTGTTTTATAAAAAATTCAGTATAAATATGGTGGGAGCACAAATAAATGTATATATTTTCAGATATGGAAATCGTTAATCCTGTTTAGGATAATCAAATAAACTTATAAAATTATTGGATTGTCATCGATCCTTTATAAGCCAAATTTTGAAATAATCTGACGTTTTGAAGGGGGTTAAAACCATTTCCGTTACATATTAGCATACGTATGAAGCTAATAAAAGCGTATTAAAATAGGATATCATTTGAAGGTACCCTATGAAAATATTGAAATTCTCATTATATCAAATTTTAAAATAGAGTTAGGTCATTGTCGATAATGAGTATATATCGTTGGATATTAAATTCACATAGATTTTAATCTTGTATATGGCAGGTATTATCTGTAAAATACAAAAGCATGTGAACACGTCTTCAATTTTTTTTTTAAACAATATTAATATTAATTACTATCAAATATCGAATATCAAAATCGAATATACAAATAAACGTAGTCTGTAATAAATAACAGTAAACATCCAACAGTGGATCCGTCATTAAAGTGAATGGCTAGACGTCAAAGTAATCCTCATCATAATATTGTCGTATCGATGTTGATGATAAAGTATTGCCCGATGTTGCTCAAGCATTACACTATCACGATATTACTATTAGTCGTTATACTGCTTCCAAGTATAACGACTAACTGAAATCAAAACTCAAAAACGATCGGAAAATCATAAAAAAAATTATGTTAATCACAGGAAGAGAATCTTATAAGAGCTTCTATTCTAACTTAACCATCTCAAGTCGCTTTACATGCGGTATTACGAGCAAAAAACCATTTGGACGGTCGTGATACACGAATCTTGCCTAGGCAAGCTCTATTTATAGACAATAGCCATAAAGCTCAATAACGAATTTCAAATTTTCTTGCCTGAGGGATTGTACTATAGCAATACACATAGCAACGCATTCTTATAAAAAGAATAAACTATATACTTTCGACAATATATATATAATGAATTTGTATATATCGTTCTTTATTTATTAGAATTTTAGAGCACACTACATCGAAGAGAATTATATAGTATTCTGCAGCGTGAGAGCTAGATAGGGCAGTAGGGCAGTGGGGGAGCTTACTGAATGCTGATTGGTTGCTAGTGAACGGTTGTGATGTGCGCTACACATCCTAACAACATGCGTCCGTCTATATTATATGTGTATATGTACATGTATATGGTTCTATGAATGTACCATGTACCATGGTTGGGAGAAGTGAGCTTGTATTTGGTACTCATTACTTTATACAGCTTTTACAGATTTTCAGTGCTGAATTCACTTTTGCACTCGAATCCAGCCCAAAGAACAATATATAACATAACATATTTATTAATACAAAACTTATTTGTTATACATAACTCTCTATTTGCAACCGAAATTTTTAATATTCACAAAAATATTATTAATAAATAAATATCTACTGTTAATATAATTATAAATAAATCATATTTGTTAATTAATTATAATAAAAAAATAGTGTGTGAAAGTTTAATCAAAATAAATAAATAAATAAACTGTGCATAAATAAATAAATAAATAAATACATATATATCTATTTTTTATATTAAATAATTAATTAATTCATAGTAATTAGTTGCAGTGATATTGTTTTTTAATTAATTTTATGATTTGATATTTAATTGTTGTAGTTTTTAAATTTTATACATATTTAAAACAAATTAATTTTTAGATCATAAATTAAATTAATTATTAAAAATACAAAAAAAAAATAAAACGCATGCAACGTAATTTCCCTAAAAAATAAATAAATATATAAATAAATAAATAAATATAGTTAATTAAAAGTCTTCCTTTGGAGAGAAAGAGAGGTATTAGTTATAATAAATAAATCAATTATATATAAAAAATAAAAAATATATGAAAGGCCTCTAAAAATAAATACCATGTTGTTAAAAATTATGAATAAAAAATACATCGATTTAAATTTAACAAGATAAAAAAATTAATAAATGTTCCTATAAATAAAATTCAATAAAAGTGTGGTTTGTTGAACGAAAATTTAAAAATAATTTAAGTTTTAGATGTTCGATTTTGTTTAAAAGAATTATTACAAAAGTGTGTTTTAGATAAACCAAAGCTCATCATATTTATTTAGTGGAAAATAAAAACTGATAAATAAGGTGATTGTATTGATTTAATAAATAAGTGAAGGTATCAACGAATCAGCTGGAATAGTAATTATAATCGATTTTTAATAAAAAAATATAAATAAAAATAGTGCAAGTTATAATGTGTGTTAGTTATGTTTTAATCTATAATCTAAGAGTTCACCATTTTGTTTTATGATCAAAAGAGTGATTAAGAGTGTAGTGTTTTATTGTTTTTTATAAGAAGTGCTCTCATCAATCTGGATCCATACACAGGTGCGTCAGGCGGTTCTGGTGGTAGTGGTAATTGGCATCCACACCATACATACCACCATGGACCGCCATCGATGGATCGACATCATCCCGATGGAATGGGAGGAGGAGGACAAGTGCATACAGGACATGTGCATGGTGGGGGACATGTGCTCGATAATAGTGGGGCAACAATGTCACGTGTTGGTACCCCACATCATATGCATCATGACAGTCTTGGTGGTCGTACAACACCTCATATCCATCACGCTGATGGACGTACAACACCACATACCGCAACGTATCCAGGGAGTGGTCGAATTACACCACATTCATCGCATACCGCTTTACATGAGTTACATCGTGATCGTGATCGTGATCGTGATGGACGTATTACACCAGGTCGTAATGAGGCAACAACACAATCACGACCTACATTTGATGCATACGATCCTGTTTACAATAATCCTTCATACGCACAACATTCGCATATATCAGGATGTAAACATCAAACAAATATACAACCAATGCCTCTATCGAATTCAATGCCGATGTCGAGTAGTAGTATTTTATCATCGAGTGGGAATATTGTTACTGGCCATGGTATTACACAAATGCCACAAACATTTCATGGCAGTTGTTCACAAGTGTATCAAATGGCATCAGCAACGGGCACGGGGGGAACATCACGATGGTGTGATCGACAAGGTCGTTCAGCTGATCCAACACCAGTCACACCGAATCGACAAATTACTGATAGTCCCTATCATGTCACGTGTCCGGTGCACAGTCCATTTCGTTATCGTTTTGCAAATGGTGGTCCTGAATATTATGATCAACATCAGGTACCTACACATATTTATTTTCAATTAATAAATCATTTATGAAAACTGTCCAATAATTTTTAATTGATAGGGAATTGAAAAATACAATTATTCTTTTTTATTAGTGTTGGCGATAAAATGGCTTTTGACCTTTTTTCAAGTTTTGCCGATTTTGACCTGGAAGAACTGTTTTTTCATTTATTTTTAAAGATAGTTAAATTTTCAATAATTTCATATCAAGCCGGTTTTTATAGGACCGATAGTTCCGAAGATACAGCTTTTAAAATTTGTCTGTTTTTCCAAACTACACAATTTTACGCAAAATTTCATCATATATTTGAGTTCAGTTGCAATAACTTAAGTTTTATTAGAGAAATTTGAAAAAATATTGGTTTTTTTTATGTATTGCTTACGAAAATTTTCAATAGTTTAGGAGCTATAGTCGTATAAACAATTAATTTGTCCATAACACCCACGATGAGCAAGCTGAAAATTCGGTAATTCAGCGGGTCAAAATACGTCGAAATACATTCCTTGTTCGGTAGGATCTGTAAATGCATACGAAACCAACTCAGCGCCTATACTATATATTTAATTATGCCACTTTGTTTTGGACACGATTTTAAAACTTCCATAGAATTTTGGATCGAATTTAACATCGAATCACGCTTGGACGGATGGAAAGTTTGGCTTATTCTTTCCCTCTTTAATTATTGCCATTAAGGTTTGTAGGAAAGAAAAATTAAGGAAATTGAGCGGAACATTAGAAAATTTAAGAAAAAATATTAACAGCAATAAATGGTGGAAACGCATATAAATGATGCATTATATTACATCTTTATATGTACTATGTATTTATTTGCGGTCCCACCATATTTATCCAGAATTGCAAACAAGTATTATTTATTTATTTGAACAGAATTGTTAACAGGTATTATATTAGAGAAAATATACAGAATAGAAAAATAACGAGATGTAATGGGGCACCCGGCAAGAACTACATTCCCTTCGTACCTAGCCACATTATAAATGAAGCGCTTACTTTTTTTATTTACAAATATAAAAATATTTTTGCATTTTCTCAAAGTTCATGGCAAGCTGAATCGATTGAAAAAGTTTTAGTTTCCTAGATTACCTAGATGAAAAAAGTCTGTTTTTGGTGTCGTTCTTTTTTGTTGCACTTTTTTTGGTTTTACTTCCCAACCAACAAACAAATCAGAACGATCACGTACGATAAAGAACATAGACCAAAAACATCAAAGGTAAACTATTTTAAAGTGTTTTATGATTGTGTCATAGGAATCAATGGCCGAAGTCAAATAGCTAGTATAATCGCGAGCAGTGCTTCGCAAGAAGTACTTCTCGTTTTTTAAATAAATCACTTTAAGCCGTTCATCGATTAAAAACAACAGGTCGACAGTATTATAACATCCTACTCGGATAACAAACAAGTACCGTATGGCCCCGTCTTTCCTATAAAATTCCACATTTTCCCAATTATTTTGTATGCCTTTTTTTCTGTTTTTATGTTTTAAATGCAAAAAATATGGATTTTTGTGAAGATAAAAGTATTATTGATTATTAAAACTGTAACGGATTATAGTGACTAAAATGAATAGTTGATATTTTTATGGTCGGTTTGTTGCGCATAAATAATTCGACATCTTTCTGTCTTTTTGAAATATTTAAAAAAAAAAAATGGAAATTTTCCTCGTATATTTACATTTACAAAAAATACATAGCAAATATATTCGAACAAAAAAAGTAGGGTTTTCATGCAAATATAAAAAAAATAAAATAAAATATGGAAATTTATTGAGGGCAATTTGCCTAAAAAAAAAGAAAATGTGACAATGTTATGTAATGAGAATTTTTTTATCGGTAAAAACTTTTTTTTGTATAATTTTGAATGGATAAAATAATAAAAGATAAAGCGCAATGATTTGAATAATTTTTAGTCTTTAGGCTAACACTAATTAGAGTAACACCTATAAATTTGCATTGGTAATTCAATGTGTATAATATCTACAGCGAGAGAGTACACACAAATTCCACAAAAAGTGAACTTCATTTGGATTAATGGCAGTGCTGGTAATAGATCACAGGTTGATTTAGTTTTTCATCACTGCTTTGTATTCGACTAAAAAACATTTGCATACAGTCGAAAACCACCGTGTTATAGTCTTCATCTATTCGTACTCTCACTTATCCCCTTTCCATAGCCCTCGAAATAATGATAGGAATTATTTTGCACAGATGAAATATTTGTACAGTTTTCTTTTTTTTTCAATGTAAAATAGTCATAATTCATTGAGTATATCAGAAAAGTTGGCCATGAATTGTTTTACATTGACTATTTTTACAAAAATCAGTAAAAATTTAATTGTTTTAATTTTTTAATATATATTTATAAAGTATAGCTCTTGTACTATTCTAATGTATGAGCTATATTATTGTTAAGTTCTATTCAAATCCATTCAGTAGTTTTTGCGTGAAAGCGTAACAAACAAACATCCTTCCTTTTTATGTAATTTTCTTGATTCGAGTTAAAGAATATAGAACCATTTAGAACTCATTTTTCACGCGAATCTCTCGAAATATGATACATGAACAACATCCAATTACTACGTTAGTTTCATTTAAGATGAAAGAGGGTTGCATTTAGTTGCATTTAGTACAACACTCTACTGACAAACATTAAATATAACAACGATATGCGTTTATTTTACTCCAATAAATTGTGCAAACGTTGACCTAGCTATCTATCTATCTTTATTTATTCTATGCTGTAAAATGAGCACTTTAAAACGACCTAGTTAAATGCACACATTGCACTGCACTGCTTGTACATTTCAGCAAAAGCTTAAACACTATAATAATGTATAATACATGTACATATACTTGTATGCATTCTAACAGCTGATTTTGTATTTTTAGCTGTAGCTAAATAGAAGCATATCGGGCAAGGCTTACCATGAATTTTACAAATTACCAACAATTATCCAGTAACGTCAACTTTGAAATTAAAGCTCAGTGGAAACTTTTAAGAAACCTTCACATTTCAAGGGAAAAAGTCTGAATAATCAATATCATTCATCATCATCAATATATTTGAAATGCAAATAAAACAAGTGAAAATAAACAATTTACTGAGTTAACTGTTCAAATACACTGTATAGAAAGTGTTGAATGTCATTGCCAGCATTATTTTTACCTCAAATACGGCAAGGGTTGTGTGCTTGGCGGGTATGTATCATCACTACATAGTATAAAGTCGCTTTCTCTGTTCCTATGTCCCTATGTCCCTTTGTATGCTTAAATCTTTGAAACTACGCAACGGATTTTGATGCGGTTTTTTTAATAGATAGAGTGATTCAAGAGGAAGGTTTATATGTATAATAACATCCATTAAATAGTGGAGAAGCCGAGAAGTACTGCTATTTTTGAGGTTAATAGTTAAAAATGTAAAAAGTAAATAAGTAAAAATGTAGTGTATGAATTTAGATATTCCAAAGATAGCAGGAAATCTTCATGGTATAGGGAAAGGGGGATTGTTTTACTCCAAATTTAACGCGTGCGGGTCACGGGCAGTAATGAATAAATCAAAACTACTGGATCGATTTTAATCACATAGGCTATATATTTTATACCCGTACGAAGCCAGAGCGGGCCGCTATGTTTTTATATACAACGTTCACAGTTTTTCTGCAGTGTATTTAGTATCAGCATTGCACCCGTGCGAAGCGGGGGCGGGTCGCTAGTGTATGTATGTTCATCTGTGCCCTCCTAACTTCTAACCTATTTATCATAATTTGACAAATGGGATATCGTTGAAAGCGTATTGATCGTCCGCTGGTTATAGGATAAAGAGTCGTGATTTAAAACATTTTAATTTAATAATATCGTATTTGGTTTTAAATGACATGGCGTCATTAGCACTCTTTAAAAATATATATATTGTTATACTTTTTCACGAAATTAGAACCCCAAAATAGTTTTGAATGTGTGTATTTTCGTCTATTCCCTCCTAGATTCTAAACCACTTTTTATAATTTGACAAATGAGGTATCATTGAAAGATTCTTGATCGTTCGCTGGTTATAGGCTATGTATGGAAAAATGTTGTGTTTTCAAGCCTAAATCTATGAACCAATTTTGATGAATTCCGGTAAAGAGATAGATGGGACAAGTACATACGGTATTATTGTCGAAGAAATTAAACTTGAAGGGAGTGAAATAGTGGATAAATAAAATTAGATACATGCAAGCAGCAGTAGATAACTAATTTCAAGTATATGTATACCTACATCTAACTACTGCTATTGTTTCCCTTAATTAAATTTACAAATTGTACGACTTTTTTTTATATAATATAAAAATCGATGTGTTACTTCATGTACCTTATCTTATTTATTTACACATATATATACTACCTACGTTATATAATATGAAGCTAGTTAATATAATTATTTTGAAAGCTTTTACACATAATCATAACTTCAACTTAACTCTAACTATAATCACAATAGGTAAACAGTCTTGTGTTGTCACAAAATGATATTATTTTTTTACTACTCAATCTAAATACAAAGTAGGGGAAAGGAGATAGTAATTTGGCATCCTCCAATGCTGTTTTCTTTCAGTTAAACGATTCCAGAAAAATCGATTCCTTGGAAATTCTAACTGGATATAACCCCTTAAAAAATAAACAGAGCGAAATAGTTTTTATTGATATTAATTTTGTTTAGTTGTATCGCACAAGTTTAAGCATATTATCTTGAGTAAAATACAATATTTTGTATTGACAAAATTGATTTTTTAGTAGGTATGTATTTTTCACATTCGACCTTGACATGATAGATGATTTGGAGCATTAATATTGTTTATATGAATCATATATGATGTAGGTTCCTACATGCTTGATACATTTTTAAAGTTGAAATAAGTCAACAATAATAGGAAACGATTGTTGTTGTTGGTAGCCTATATTACATACACTTATACATAACAATTGTATAAATAGTCCAGTGATAAAAATACTGAATTTTTCATTTGACACAATCTATATGAAAATAAATAGTTGTACGAACGAAATCGGGTCACACAACCAACTACTTGCTGACATTATATTGACAACTAACTGTATATGTATAAATGAGTATGTATATGTGTGTTCCTCTCATCCCAACTATCCCCTATAACAAATATTTGAGGCTTGCTACATACAGTTTATAATTTAATGATGGTTTCATTTGAAATGATTCAGAAGGGCATATGTATCACGAACCCGGCCGCTTATTGTGGTTTTATAGCCTACATACAGGTACCTGAGGGGTGGCAAGCCGGACGTAATCCTTAATTTTCTCCTTTGTAGAAAAAATTTTTTTTAAAGGGTTTTCTTACACAGCGGCAAAAATGATTGGTGGCAAAATTGAGTTCGGTGGATGGTTGCACGGTGTCCTTAATCTTCTCCCTTGAAGAAAAGAGTTTTTTTTAAAGATTTTTCTTAAAATAATGCCATTTTTGCTGCTGTAAATACTTGGGCAGACCAACATATTTTAAATTGCTGTCTTGTCTCATAATTGAGAAGTTTGTTAATCTTCTTAGAAGATGTTTTTTAATTTTTTTTTTCGAAAGTTTACTAGAAATTACAACGAAAAATTAAAATTTTTTTTTTCAAATTGAATTATCATGTAATTTTACAATTGAAAATGGTTTGTCTAAACTATAAATCAAACGGCAGTGACGTCAACACATCCTTTTAAGATCAGAATGATAAACGGTTTGTCTAATTAAAAGTAATTTTCTATAGAAACCAACTGAAAAATGTAAATTAAGTGTGATTCCGCTTGGCTTACAGCCTCCACTTGTAAATATGTCACTACCGTTTTTTTAAATTCAAAAATAGAACTCTTTTTTATTAATAATTAATGACAAAATGGAACTATTAATTTAAAAAAAATTACTTACACATACTTTAGCTGAAATATTCTTTCATCTATTTATGAAATTGCGGTAAAAAAATTAATGCGATTTTCCAATTTTTAATGCTGTCTCTTAGGAATTTATAAGACAGCACTTAAGCAAGCCGCCAAGCCAAAAACGAGAGGTTTCGTGGGACACCCGGTTGGAACTATGTTCATATCGTACTCAGATTTGCTATGATTTTTTGCTGGTTTGTATGATTGATTATGCACATGTTCAATTTTATATCATTTTAAGATAAGATCATTTTGTACATTTTTCTTGTTGTCTATTTTTAAAAATATTCAGTGTGACTTGTAGTCGATTTGCTATAAAAAAACACAATTCCAAAAAAAATGAATAATACGCAACAAGAAGGTGAAATTCCTTTCTCTAACAACTTGATTAGATCTTTATCTTACCCTAACTTCAGAACTTTTGCTTTTCGATGACACTTTTTATATACAAAGATGGCTCTCCTCATCTCTACCGTCCATAATAAGTTTTAAATAATATTTATTTTCTTTTTAAACTAACAAGTTTTTGTACTAAAATTATAATGAAATTTTTAACATCCGCTAATTTGTCACGTAAATTTTTGCATATATTTGTATCGCACAAACGATTCACAACAAATGCTCCGTCTGAAATGCATAAAATAATGAAAAGCATTTTTATTTTCCATGATGAAGTCATTATTCAAATGGAATTATATGATCATGAATTTTTTTGTTTTTTCATAGTCGTTTAATTTTATATGTCGTCTGTTTGTCAGAATATAAATTATATAACATAAATTTTTAAGTTGTATTTTTAGCAGCTGTTAGAACTTTTTTATATAAATATTTTATTATCCCTTTGGGTTCCAATAAAACATTACTTTTTTTAGTTTCAAGTGAATGTAGCTGACGTATTAATAATAGTTCAGTTAGTAAGCCGGGATGCATTGGAAAAGTTGGGAATCAACACCGATTTTAATGAAACTTTTTGTTATGTATAAGAATGCATTTTTGTTGACTTCGAGTTGAGATATGTTTATTGAAATAAATATCACGATACTGATAAAAAATTTTGGTATAGGTGTTCATAGAATCACCTAATTAATCCATTTCCGGTTTCCGTCTGTCCGTCCGTCTGTGGACACGATAACTTAAAAACGAAAAAAGCTATCAAACTGAAATTTTTACAGCGTACTCAGGACGTAAAATGTGAGGCCGAGTTCGTAAATGCATATGTCCCCAGCGGTGGGCATATGTCACCAAAAATTCTTTTGGAATGCTTATTTTGGCTTAGAATGGCTATTTAGTTGGTATTTCTGGTCGCTCAATACGATTTCGACGGCAAATTATTTTGTCACGTATTATACAAATTTTTATCGAAAATTGATTTGGGTTCATAATCAGCGACCAAAAATACCCCTTAGAACACAGTTCAAACGACAAAGCCCATGTAATCTGACCAAAAATAGCTTCTAGAAGACAATTTTAAACCAAATACATATTTGAAAATTTTTTTGTCAAATATGCTCCCCGCTGGAACCCTGTCCTTCTGAGACTGAGATCCTATAGACACGTAACAAAAAGTTGAATTAAAATCGGTTCTGTTTGCCAACTTTTCCACTGTAAACACTTTTTTCCGGCTTATACATTGCATTCGAATATTTGTTTGTAAACAAATTATATTCGTTGTGTGCGTAGTCATGGTAGGGACAATAAAATCGATGCCAGCGCTTTAAGTGAAAAATTTTGGAGTTAAAGGGGGCTGTTATGACTAATTTGCAATTCTTTACATGTTAATGTAATAGAAATGTCAAATTAAAATTATTGTAAAACACGAATTAATTAAACTTAATGCATTAAAGATTGTGAAAATAAGAAATCAAATTGCACAAATATTATTTTTCAAATGTAAATTATCATAATTATTTATTTAAATTTGTGAGACAATAATATTAAATTTTAAATGTAAGTCTTAAATGCAATCTATACAATTATATATGCATCCATACAATTCTATAATTAAAGTAGTGTATCGTTACCATGGAAACGAAACTCACGCACGGAGCGAATAATGAAATTCAAACATATCTGGAAGCAACTATTGCTATTAACCTATTTTATTATTCATTTAAAACATTTAAAATTGTATTTATTGCAATTAATATAAATTTTATAGATATTAAATACAATTTTTTTAAATTGATTATGATTTTATCCGTTCTATTATATTAAATATTTATATTTATTAAATTTTCAAACATTTAAAGTATTGTGAGTTCCATTTTATTATTTTAAAAATAACTCTTTATGAATTTCAAAACGTTTATTTACCAACCTGTTTTGCTATGTGCGTTCATAAGAAAATAGTATGTAAATTTTAAATGAATAGAATATTGGAAAATTTTGTGAAATTCTTAAAATTTAAATAACTAGGTAAAAGTATAACTTTGTAATGACTCGCGAGTGGTATCATATAAAATAGATATTTCTAAAATAAAATTATACTTCAATTATTGATAAATATTTTTTATTTAATTGTTCCTCAACAAACGTTAATTTCTTTAAAATATCATGTTGTAAACCAAGGTTCCATGTTATTATCCGCTGTGAAAATATTCAATTCATTTTTTATTTTAAATTTATTACAAATACAACAAAACCCATCTTTATTAATTTGTAAATCAAACCAACGACGATGACATACATTACATACTTCAAAATTCAAATTCTTTTGAGCAATCTCAAAATTTTCTGCATACATTTTAAAATTAATATCATCTCGATAAAAATATAATTCTTCTTGATCTTGTTTTCGTCATTTCCGATGATCACGCATTAATGATCGATTACGATCACGCTCTTTACGACCCGTCAACGTACGACGTCGTGGCATTTTATTGCAAAAAAGTTTCTTGTATTTTTCATTATAACGTTAAAATTTTCCATGCATTCATGATAAAATGGATCCTAATTAATTTTAAAGTTATATTCTCCTAAAATTATGAATTTTTGTCGCCCTAAAATTATGGCAATCTAGAACCAGGCCAGGCAGGCACTGGTGATTATTATATATATTTTTCCGGTAGAATAATCATTATATTGTTTTGAGTCACTAATATTTATAAAGGTAATCTTATGAGATAATATAAAATTAAAACTAATTTAGATCGTATTCCAAGTTAAAGCATGATATATATATATTTATAAGTAACATTAATTATAAATACACCATTTATTAAATAAAAAAACTTTTAACAAAAGAATAACCGATTTAAAAAAAAAAAAACTCTTCAAATTAAAATGCACTAAAAAAAAACGATAATATAATGTAGTTAAAACTATTGTTATGTTTGGAGTCGGTGCGTGTCAGCCAAGAACTGACTCCAAACTCTGACAGAACTGACTCCAAAAATAACAATAATTTTAATTACATTATATTATCGTTATTTTTTTACTTTTGAGTGCAAATTAATTTGTTTTGGAAGAGTTATTTTTTTTGAAGTCGGTTATTCTTATGTTTAAAGTATTTTTATTTTGTGATTTTTAGTGAATCTGAGGTACACTAACTAGTTTGTGACTAAAAAAGAATCATCGAAAATTGTTGGCGTGATATTGAGTTATTCGTCTACTTGTCGCACACATACTTATTGCACATGAATTATATGTTTTTTCCACGGATGCTATTGTGAGAACTGTCATATTGAAATGGGACCAGGCGGGTAATATCGGCTTTCAAATAAAAAAAGAATAATCAAAATCGGTTCACCCAGTCAATAGTACTGAGGTAACAAGCATTAAAAAAAAAAACAGTCGAATTGAGAACCTTCTCCTTTTTTGAAGTTGGTTAAAATTTGCAGTATATTTTTTAATTTCTAACTGTGTTATATAATTACAGCAAGCTTTGTTATGTATTTGTATGGTATAAACAATATCGAATAAAATTTATTCGTTAGTTCACTATTTAATCTACCTTTTTTAATATAAGCAAAGCTTATTAACTTTTATGATATTAAAATGTTCGTTTTAATAACATTTTTATTTTTTATTTTTGCAGGTTAGTACCGTAACATGTGAATGTTCGTTACATTTCCTGTACAATAACGATAATGTAAGTAGTTAATTATTATCTAACCATAAAAAAAGTACCTTTAAAACCACGAGTAATCTAGTAATAAAGTTTTTTGAATCTTCTAAAAAATGATTCAATTTTAGATTTATTGATAAATAGAAATTATAACACAAAATATCGGGGTAACGTCAAAGGTAGCGCTCTGTACACTCCGGAACATTCCGGAAAATTATGAAGGTGACGAGCTTGCTAGAAATGAATCACTGCTGCTGGACACAAGCATCAAAATATACATTCGGGAGTTCCATTTTCGAACTACAAGCTGCTCCTCTTACATAAATATCTCAAAAAAGGCCACGGTAAACGCTCGCACCTGACAGTGTATCATGACTATCGCAGCAGCTATCACAGTGAGGAAGAGGAAGAAACGTTGTCTCATCTTCACTGTCCAGCTCTTGCCATGAGAAGGTGGACTCACTTGAACCAGTCTTTCTTTCACGACCTCTCCGACCTGTAGTCCGTTGACTTCAAAGCTCAGCTTCTTGATTGGGTAAATTTATTAAATTTTTTAAAATTGATTATCTTAATTATCCTTTTAAGTACGTATCAGATCGAAATTAGGTCAAAAACTTTTCCATTTATTTTTATATGCTTAATTAGGAAGCTCTCTTTAGCTATGCAGTCAATTATAGAAGATTTTGTATATGTTCTCTATCATTGGCAGACTGTAAAATTTGATAAGGTTTTTCTGTAACGAGCTGACTATATCTGTCAAGAGATGACGAGCTGTCTATATCATTGAATCAATCCATTTTGATAAATTTGTGAGCATAATGTGAATCTGAAGTACATTAACTAGTTTGTGTCTAAAAAAAAAAAATCATCGAAATCAGTTGGCGTGATATTGAAATATTCGTCCATTTGTCGCGCACATACTTAACGCAAATTTAAGCCTTATATGGTTTTCTCATGGATGCCATTGTCAGAACTCGACTTGAAATGGTATCACACGTGAAGCACCAGCTTTCAAATAGAAAAATCGGCTCACTCAGTTGAAAGTTCTGAGGTAACAAACATAAAAAAAATACAGTCGAATTGAGAACCTCCTCCTTTTTGTTTGAAGTTGGTTGATAAAGGTAGATATGTATCATATTTACCTAATGTTGTAATCTGTAAAATATATGTTTATGAATGTTAAAACTTTCATGTTAATAATTACCTAATTCTTAATGTTTGTTTAAAGTTATTTTGTGTTTACTAGGTAATTATTTACTTTACTAATTTGCAAGTAGAATTGGTTTTATATTATACTGACTTGGCTTTGTAGGTAGGTACTGAATAGTTTACCACCTAATATTTATATTACAATGAAAGTATTTATTTATACCTGTACAAGGAGTTCTACAATTGACCACAGAATTCTGCTCTTGTTAAATAAGATTATAAAGACGAACGAAAAATGTCTTTATCAAGTTTCGATCTGAGGCCTAATTTTCAAAATAATTAACTAAATCAATTAACAAATTTATCAAACGACAGAGCACTTAGAACATTCGCAAAAACATCACTCTTGGTCGAGGGACTAAGATAGAGTGGTTTTTGGGGGCTTAGTCTTTTCGTCTTGATCTTCTTCGTGCATGATATTTTAACAGCAAGTGAAATTTTTTAATTTTTTATGATAATTTGTCATTCGATAAGTTTTTTAGGTATAGATAGGATTCAATAGGTTTTTGTAAACAAAACACGCTATGTTTCATGGCTTGTTTCCATCTATAACAACGTATTTCTTGTTTTCTGATAGCAATTTTGTCATGCGTTACATATATTAATTGGATTATTAGTGGGTGAGGTTAAATTAATTGATATTGATAAAGACATCCTTATATTTCTAAGTGCTCTGTCATTGGATATATATATTAATTAATTTGGTTAATTATTTCGGAAATTAGGACTCAGCTCTAAATTTGATAAAGGGTTTTTTTGTTGTCTTTAAACGCTTATTTAGGAAGTGTTTTGCAGTCAATTATAGAACACCGTGTATACGCAAAATGTTGTTGTTGTAGGTAGAGTTACACTTATACATTGAATCAATAAATTATTTAAACTTTACTTTTAGTTTTTAATTAAATTTTGTGTTGGTTTTAAAAACAAAACTTGAATAAAAAACTGCTGTGAACGTCACCAGAAGAGATAACATAATAAAAATAATTTATATAAGTTTAACCACTGCCGTCTTTTATAGGCCCTAGGCTCAAAGCACGTCTTACTTAGGCGTTTTTTAAGAGAAGGAGTAAGTTTGAAATTCAATTTAAAAAAGTATTTTCATTTGATCGACTTAAATCAACTTTTTTGGATGGTGGGAGATTTGTATAAATTATATAATAATAATAAATAATAAGAATTAGTCCTGGAGCCTTGGTTTATAAATATTTAGGATTACAAAATCCTTGAGACTGCATGTATATTCTTTATGTCTAGTCGGCTACTTCGGATATGAGAAAATTTTTGGTTCTTGCTTGGAAAAGTTATTAAGTTATTTTATACAAATTTTGTCAGAAACTTTTTTTTGTACGCTGAATCATTTTTAGCTATACGTACCTTAGTGCAAAGTCAATATTTACAAATATATTGTATTAAATAATTATTTAAGTAGTATTTAATCGATAATTAAGTGAAAAAACCATATAGAAGACAGGGTCAATCGTGAATCCCAGTCTATTTTGCGGTTTTTCCTTTCTTTATTCATTAAATACTACTTAATATCTTATATTTATAAATATTGACCCAGCACTGAAGTACGTTAAGCTGAGCACACCATCTTTTTCGCCCTGTATTTCAAAAACGGTTCAATGTACAAAAAAAGGTGCAGACAAAATTTGTATAAAATTTTATCCTCTACAACTTTTATAATAAATTACTGATTTTCGCGTGACTGTACCTTGAATATCTAAGATAATACCTAATGTGTACTATCAAAATACAAAGGTTTGTACAAAAATTCAGCTTTTTCCGTTAGATTCCGAGGTTGACCACTTATTTTGGTAAAGATGATCGAGTTATTTGTGCTCGCTCTACTTGAAAAGTCAACATTCACAATTCAATGTGAAGAATCCAACATTGACTACATCACTTTGGCCTGTACTGTATAATTTTTGTCGAAATGATTCAGTCAATCTTTTATTAACTCATTTTAATTTTATTTTACAAAAGATAAAGTTTTTTTATTTTTAATTTGCATAATTTGAATATAGATATTTATTATAATTAATATAATATTAAAAAGTTTAAAATGAAGTTGAAAATTCGCGCTTGAGTCAATTAATTATGTTTATTCAAAATATTAATAAATAATATTTATGTTCACAATACAGAGTGACCGAGAAATATGATTCGGAGAAGAAAGTTTTTTTTGAGGTTTTGAGATCCGATGTACTCAAAGAAATGGGATCCGATGTACTCAAAGAAAGAAGAAGTTGATTGCGCACACAAGGGTTATAGCCTGAATTTTTTTGTCTTTTTGGTTATTGATTGAACAAACTGTATTCCTCTTCAAATAAGTAGTATTTGCTGATAGAATCTGTTTGAAATTGTAATAAGATGATGGTAGGTTGGTAATGGTAATAAGAGTAATAAGTGCTTTTTTAATGAACTTTTCGTATTTATTTAATTTTAATAAAATACTTTATTAAAAAGGATTTTATCATAAAATATTGTTGAATATACAAATATTAACAAATATATATTTTATTTTATATAAAATAATAATATTAAATGAAATGATACACTTTATATTATATCTGGTGCGTGTAAATATTCACGTTTTTCATTTATTTTTATTATTCCTTTATTTAAAAAAAAGGAGAAATATTCTATTTTCTTTTCTTTTATAAAATAAACTTTTATAATTTACATTCATTTTCTTTCATCCATTTTGTATACCCTATTTATATGAAATATAAATCAAGGTATATTAATATTAATCCTTTAAAGTTTAGAACGCTTAGAACACAATTTTGGTATAAGTTTTTGGCAAAAAACTCATCTTATCATAAGTCCATTTCCATTTGTCCGTCCGTCTGCCTATTCGTTTGTAAGCCTGATAGCTTAGAAACGAAAGGGAGTATTTTTTATAGAGTGCTCAGGACGTAAAAGTGAGTTTGCGTTAAATGTAAAAGTTGTTACATTGTTCTAAAATAAACAACTTTTGTTTAAAAATATTTTATCGCAAATATTATTGTTTTTTCCAAAATTTTATAAAACACGGAGTGAAAAACTTCTAAGTAGCTTCAACTAGTGAGCCTTGTGAAAAATTTTGGAACGAAAACAAACAAACAAAAAATTATAGTAAAAATTTCCATAATTAAAATCAAGAAGGTCGCCATGAATGTGTTGATTTTTTACACTTTTCTGATCTATTAAAAATTATGAAATCACTGATATGTTACAAATTAACTCAGTCAATTATTTATTTTCATTTCTTTTGTTTTCATTTATTAGTACAGGGTAGAGGAGATGGGATGCAAATTATACCCTGCTTATAATTATTTTCTCTTGGTAAATATTATTTTTCGGAAATGCGATCATTATGGGACAGCCTTTATGTGAAGATGTCAATGTTTTTAAGAAAATTAAATTTAGTAATATAACATTTACTGAATCATCACTATTTCCCTTTGACTAAATGAATTATAAACTTGTAAAGCTTTATTTTATAAATCATTATAGTCAGTCTATTTCATTTAAATTTATAAGTCTATCAGTTAATTCTAAGAATTTGTGTGGATTTGACGAAGAAACAACATGAACACAATCTGATTCTATTATATTTGCACCAAACTTAGAGTATTTAGTTAATGGGAATAAAATGTATCGTTATCGCTATCACCAGTAGCTATCATTCAAACATTCCTTTGTTATTTAAAATAGGGATCCTTTGTAACTTTAAATATTTGTTTTATATGTTGTTAAAATTTATTATAAATATATTATCAATACATAGTATAAAACAAAGTCGCTTTCTATGTCCCTATGTCCCTTTGTATGCTTAAATCTACGTAACGGATTTTGATGCGGTTTTTTTTTAATAGATAGAGTGATTCAAGAGGAAGGTTTATATGTATAATAACATCCATTAAATAGTGGAGAAGTACTGCTATTTTTGAGGTTAATAGTTAAAAATGTAAAAAGTAAATAAGTAAAAATGTAGCGTATGAATTTAGATATTCCAAAGATAGCAGGAAATCTTCATGGTATAGGGAAAGGGGGATTGTTTTACTCCAAATTTAACGCGTGCGGGCCACGGGCAGTAATGAATAAATCAAAACTACTGGATCGATTTTAATCATATAGGCTATATATTTTATACCCGTGCGAAGCCAGAGCGGGCCGCTATGTTTTTATATACAACGTTCACAGTTTTTCTGTAGTGTATTTAGTATCAGCATTGCACCCGTGCGAAGCGGGGGCGGGTCACTAGTTAATGAATATGATAATGATTTTTTTGATATTTGTTATAAAATTATTCACTTAGACAAACCATCTTTTTTTATGTCATTTGTCTCGTGGTTGCAGTTGATTATAGGCAATTTTAGTATTCAGTGTTCGAGTGAAAACACTGTATCTTTGTCAGAAATTAATATTGTTTAAGTGTGAAGAACGCGATATTATTAGACAATGAAAACTGGAGTGAAAATTTACATATTACTACCATCGTATAACATACAAAATAATGTTCTCTCTGGTGCTTGCATATTTTAATAAATGGTGGATTTTATGTGCTTTTTAAAAATACATAAAATTACATAATGCTGTAAATGATGTTCAAACTTTTTTATAAATACATATTTAAATACTTAGATTTGACACTTGGCAAAACCATTAACACCCATCAAATTCTGTTTCCAACTTTTATTACATTTTCTCAAATAACTAAACTGCCAGATTTTCAGCAATATCGCGCGAACAAAAAATGATATCGATTTCGTTGAGGTGTCGATCCATGAGTATTAAATGCAATATGATCCGAAAAGAATTTCATAACATTGGGGCGAGCCTTGCGAGCATACTATTTTATTACTTTTTTTTTTAAGGATTTTATAAGTCTATGGATTGATTGTACATTATAATACAAAGAAAGTTTATCACCATTTTCCAACAAATTTAAATAATTTATTATGTTAATTTACATTTAAATACGTAATATTCTTTTACTTTTTTTTATTTCCAATACAAATATAATTAGTTTTTTATACCATGTATATATGAAATATACATAGTATATTAATTTTAGTCCAAAGTTTGTAACGCCTAAAAATATTGATGCTATGAAAAAAATTTTGGTTTAGGTGTTCATAGAATCACTTAATTACTCCATATCCGGTTGTCTGTCTGTCAACACGATAACTCAAAAAGGAAAAGAGATATCAAGATGAAATTTTTATAGCGTACTCAGGACGTAAAAAGTGAGGTCGAGTTGTTAAATGAGCAATATGGGTCAATTGGGTCTTAAATAAACAACTTTTGTTTAAAATTTTTTTTTGTAAACATCACTCTTTACCCACGAGGGCGCTTATTAGGTGCAAATTTTATAGTATGCATTAATATGGGAATATCAGTTATGTGTGTGTGGCTATTTAAGAGTGGATATCTTTTTTTATTTAAGTGACGTCAAAAAACAAACGATTGGTTCATCATTGTCTATACATGGTATTTCAACAATTAATTCAGTCAATTGTTTGTTTTCACTTGTTTTTTTATTAACACAGGTAAACATTTGAAGGATAATTTATATCTTATATAAATCGAATGATTTATTGGACACTAGATTAGGTAGATAATATATTGTTTCAGTTGTTTCTTGTTCAAGTGATAAGTAAGTTGAATGTGTTGTCTAGACTTAAGGGAACTTACAACCTTAAAAATTTAAGACAATCTTTGAGATTTGACAAAATTACAGAAAAAAATGGTATTTGAGTAATTCGTATATGTTTATGTATAGTAAATCGTCGCACGTGAAGTCAATCTGGCACCAGGGCCAGTTTGTGGTATGCATATTTTGGAAGTGACCACTTCAGTTTCAGGTAGCACCTATAACGAGGCACTCATTTCTTTTCATTGGATGAGCAAT
This sequence comes from Chrysoperla carnea, assembly GCF_905475395.1. Classification (NCBI taxonomy): domain Eukaryota; kingdom Metazoa; phylum Arthropoda; class Insecta; order Neuroptera; family Chrysopidae; genus Chrysoperla; species Chrysoperla carnea. Next base: position 1,064,957 of record NC_058340.1, read on the forward strand.
TTCAAGTAAGCAAAGCCGCCGTATTGACAACTGTTTTCATTAGTTTTATTTCTTGAAATGAGCATTTTTTCGAAAGAGGACACCTTTCATAAAAACTTTTCTCATAGTCGAGGTAGAAGTAGAGTTATTTTTTGGAGCTTAATCTCTTCCTCTAGACTTCTTTGAGCATGATATTTGAGCAGCAAATGAAATTTTTTTAATTTTTGATACCAAAATCGGGCTTGAAAAAAGTGCATTTTTTGGGATGCAAACACACTCGATTTTAACGGGATCAGCTGTCTTTACGCAAAAGCAAATAATTGCAAATATATTTTTTTAATGTAAAGTAAGTTTTTATTAGTAACGTTTGCAACTTTCAGAACTCTACGAGTTTTACTTTTTACCGCAAAAAAACCCATCCCAAAAAAATTTACTCAAAAATTTAAAAAATTCACTTACTGCTAAAATATCATGCTCGAAGAAGTCTAGGCGAGATGAAGCCCCGAAATCGCTCTACTATAGTCCCTCCATCAAGAGAAATGTTTTTCAAGAAAAAATGCAATATTTCAAAAAATTTTCAAAATGCTTCACTATACCTTTGTATTTTTGCTCATTGTTTCAAGTTTCCTCGGCACCTTATTTGTTTTTAATCGCATGAAAGACGTTTTTATAAATTTTACGATTTTTTTCGGTTAACTATGCATTAATTAGACGTAAACAAAAAACGCTGTGTTTCTTGGCTTGTTTCCTTCTATAACAACGTATTTTTTGTTTTCTGATAAGAATTTTATCATCTGTTTCGTAGATAAATGGGATTACTAGTATAAGCCACTTTAATATACCAAACACCCTCTATATACATATACATGCAGGTACTGTACATAATAAAAGCTGGTTTATACGAAATATATCGTTATCTCAAAACCACATACATTTGTTATTTAAATTCATTTATTCACTACTGATTTAACTTCTACAAATGAACTATAGGTATGAGTTGAGTTTGAGTATTCTACATAGAGTAGACTGCACTAGACTAGACTAGACAAAACTGTAAATACAAAACATAGTATGCTGGGTATTATCTAGAGGATATTTGGCTATCAAATATCTAATAAAATAAATAAAATACAGTTCATTTATGTGTTTTTATTTATTTTAAACTTATTCAGACAATGTGGTAATTCAAAGTTAGTTTATCACAGTTTTTCTATAAAGAGGAGATGTTAAGGATGTATGAGCATGGTAGTGGGGGCACAAATTTAAAAATAGATATTTTCAATTTTGATGATAAATTTATATTATTACTTGACGATATAAGACGAAAAGTAAGAGTAAAATTTTTCGATATCTGGCTTAATTTTCAAAATATCGAAAATTGAAAATTTTGTTTAATTATTTAGCTTTCGATATTTCGAAAACCAAGACACATATCGAAAAATTTTATTCTTATTTTTCGTCTACATTCATGAAGTTATAACAAAATTCATCATCAAAGTTAAAAATAAGATAAAAAAAATTTCAACCCTTAATCTACCCTACTCTTACATCCCTTATATGGACGGTGGCACTTAGTTTTTTTCTTTTCTAATTCATTGCTAATATGTTTACTTTCTATTAAAAAATTTTTTTTTAAATTTGTTTTCATTCATTCCAAATGAAAATTATCAAAAACTTCCAAAATATGTCGTTTTTTGAGATTCCTCCATAAGAGCCAATGTATTTTATATCGATTTTTAATGACTTTTTTCTTAAAATTTTGCACGGTTACCTAAGCTGAAATTTTAACCACATATTCTTTGAGTAAAAGACTACCTACAAACAAATTTTGAGCCTTTAAATCAAACATTGTTGCCATGCTCATACATCCTTAAAGGAATCTAATTATAATAAATCTAATAATGATTATTTATTATACTAATGAAAATATGTTCCTGTTGCGCAGATTCTACGTTATGCTCTTTTTAAGCTGAAATATTCTCTCCAATGATCAATATTTTTGTCCAGCAGATAGATATTAAAAACATTACCGTTAAAAATACATTTATTATTTTGAAACTGAAATACGTTGGATGTATAAGGGAGATACAGTTGAAATAACCAACCATTGCAATATTATATGCATCCATCTATCGATTCAATTCATATGTTTGTTTTAGTATAATAAACAAAGCAGTAAAAAGACGTTAAACTAGCAATTTTTACTAGGAAATCAGGAAAACATTTTTAGGTGAAATTTGCATTAAGGGGGGGGGGGTATACATTAATCCAAAAAAGATGCAGTTTTTTATAACCAAGCAGGGTATTAATCTAGTTGATAGATAAATATTGATAGAATAATAGTCTTCTAATAAAAGATTTCTGCTTAAACAATTTTTTTCCCAGTTATAAATTCCCGATAGTTCATTTTTTCAAATTGAAGAGGGAAAAATAATCTGGAGGGGGGAAATCGGAGTTGTTATTGAGGACTTCCGAGTAAAAACATTCGACCAAAATACCATCAGGAATATTATTAGTTACACGCCAAGTATCACATTAAAATATTCGCGTCGAAAAAGTTCCTGGATTTTTTTGCTTTATTTATTACACTATTAAGTTTGTATAGAGCTACTCCTACTATTTATTAATGGAATTTACAGTTTTTAGTAGTTTCAACCATAGAAAATCAATTATACTAGTTTCAATAATATGGTGTATGTGGCGTTCAGGTTGTTCTAAACAAGCCAAATTTAATAATAGCAACTAGCCAATGTCAAGATTGCAATTGCAAAATTTCGATTTTAGATTGTAATTATTTGATAAAAATACAATTCTGAGTAGTGCTTTTGTCAACTTTTTATACCATGTATATATGAAATATACATAGTATATTAAGTTTCGTCCCAAGTTTGTAACGCTTAAAAATAATGATGCTAGGAAAAACATTTTGTCATAGGTGTTCATAAAATCACCTAATTAGTCCATTTCCGGTTGTCCGTCCGTCCGTCTGTGGACACGATTACTCAAAAACGAAAAAAGATATCGAACTGAATTTTTTACAGCGTACTCAGGACGTAAAAAGTGAGGTCAAGTTCGTAAATGAGCATCATAGATCATCTGGGTCTTGGGTCCGTAGGACCTATCTTGTAAACCGTCAGAGATAGAACAGTTTAAATATAAAAAATGTTCCTTATCAAAAATTAAACTTTTGTTTGAAACATTTTTTCGTAAACATCACTGTTTACCCGTGAGGGCGCCAACTAGGCGGAAATTTTATAATATATGTACTATACTTGATTATCAGTTATGTATGTGTCACATGTTTGTATATGTTATGTGATAAAGAAATCAACACTGACTATGCATGGTATTTCAACAATTAACTCAGTCAATTGTTTATTTTTACTTGTTTTGAATAATATACAACTATTTTTTTATTATATGAAAACTTTCATTATAGACGAATAAGCACGATTATGTTTTCCGGAAATTACTTATGTCGTCACAATTAAAAAATTTTATAGTAATAATAAATTTATAAATTGAAATCTCACTCAGCCGTTAAAATCACTATTAATATCAACAAAAAAAAACCACTGAAAATAAAAATCGTTCTTGGTGTTTTTATTTTATAATTAAAATTGATGATTGATCGGAAAACCAATCAATTAAGTCCTAAACGTGCGAGATCCTTAAAAAGGAAATTAAAAAAAATTGTGGTTTTTCCAAGAACCACCTTTTATCTGAGTATTTATAATGCATACTGCATGCGTTAGAAACAATATATCATGTAATTTCATAATTTGTAATTTTACAAAAGGACCCCGAACGATTATATAGGAAAATGGCTTTCTTTGAAACTCTTGCAAATCGCCTCCAAAATGTACTGCGAATCGTCCTGATCAAAAACTCTCATGGCCACAAAATTTTTTAACAAGTAATTTTCGAGGTACAAACAATCAAAGCTAGGAACATCTTTAAATCATATGCAGGTAAATTTTCTAATTAAAGCCGTTTATAAGGTATAGGTATATCTTGGGAATGATTTTTTGAATCGTTTCCTTTATTATCTGAACAAAATGGTCTACATTTCTAAACGACCATTAACATTCCTCTCAAACTTTCTCAATTTGTGGATACCTTATACCTACATTCAATGCCAACCGTGAATAGCAGAATCTTAATAATTTTAAGTAGAGCTTTTTATAAATAATTCATTTTTTCGTAAACTTCATAGTAAAAAAGTTGTAGCCAACTTAGCTAGACACTCTATATATGCATAAGAAGCCGAAGCACATGTGTTAATATTTTATGTATACATTTCTGTTGTATTCAAAGTAGATTCTTCTGATAGAAAACATACCTCACATCTGTGTTGTCTTTAAATTTTACACACAAAAAATTAGTTTCATATTTGTATCACGTAGTCGATGTACACCACTGATCCTTTTCAAATTATATTTGATCAAAATCTTTGTCTTTTAAAATAATTTTATAGTTTTTTGCTCCAGAAATAATATTTAGAAGTCTTTTATATACAGCGTGCATTTAAAATGAAGACACCCTCATATTTTCGTTATTTATAGGAATAACAAGTGAAAACAAACAATTGACTGAGTTAATTGTTGAAATACCATGCATAGTCAGTGTTGATTTCTTTATCACATAACATATACAAACATGTGACACATACATAACTGTTAATCAAGTATGGTACATATTATAAAATTTCCGCCTAATTGGCGCCCTCACGGGTAAACAGTGATGTTTACGAAAAAATGTTTCAAACAAAAGTAGTTTAGTTTTTGATAAAGAACATTTAAACTTTTGTTCTATCTCTAACGGTTTACAAGATGGGTCCTACGGATCCAAGACCCAATTTACCTATGATTCTCATTTACGAACTTGACCTCACTTTTTACGTCCTGAGTACGCTGTAAAAATTTCAGCTCGATATCTTTTTTCGTTTTTGAGTTATCGTGTTCACAGACGGACGGGCGGACGGACGGACGGACGGATAACCGGAAATGGACTAATTAGGTGATTTTATGAACACCTATGACAAAATTTTTAAGAAATAGTAGAAAATGATCCAAATTTTTAATAGTTTTTGATTTAATAATATGTATCGTTAACTACAACATACTAAAAATTTGGATCATTTTCTACTAATTTATATTTTCTATTACTGGTGAGGGACCCTCCTTAAAAAGAATTAAAACTTAAATTTTTTTATTCAAATGAATCCTTAAATTTGTTTACATAAACAATGTTATTAAATTATTCTCATAAAATATTTTTCGTATTTTATGTTGTGATGTTTTGGTAGTGCGTAGGTAACGCATATAAGCATAATATATCGCCTTGATCTAAAAAGGTTGTAGATTATGATAAATCACCTAGTACACGTATTCCGGCTATGCCTACAGCCACCAACTGACGCAATCTTCACTCCACCGCCTTTGCGCTATATGTTCCACATGATATATGTTCTAATATTAATCCAAGAGCTAGTCACTCACCTAGAGAAAGTATTTGGACTAGGTCTAATTCAATTCAAAAAGTAAGAATTAAGTTTTTCGATATATGGATTTATTTTCAAAATATCGAAAATTGAGAATTTTGTTTTATTATTTAGCTTTCGATATTTCGAAAACCAAGGCAGATATCGAAAAATTATATTCGTATTTTTCGTCTGCATACATGAAGTTATAACAAATTGATCTGAGGTTCACATATTTAGCTTATTATTTATCAAACAATCAATCAATAAGCCCTTTATCTTGAAGTTCAGTGTGCCTTTTGGCAAAGGTCTCCTCTAATATTTTCCATTGTATTCTATCTCTGGCAACCCTTCTCCAATAAGGGCCCGCTGTAATCTTCAGCTAATCTTCCCATCTGTTAAATTCTCCTCCCCGTTTCCTTTTTCCATCTCTGGGATATCAGTCGGCCACCCATTATCTTCACTTTTCCTGAGCAATCCTTATGATGTGGTCTGTCCATCTCCCTTTTAGTTTTTGTACGTACAGCCATAACTCTTCTCTTAGCTCCTTTAAAGGTTTTTCGTTTCCTGTATTGTTTCTTGTTGCCTATCATTCTCTCCATCGGTTTTTGGCAGCATTGGAGCTTATCTCGGTGGTGTTTTGAGAGAGACCATGTTTCACAGCCGTATGTGATGCTAGGTAGAATGCAAGTGTTGTAGACTTTCCGTTTTGTATCGATGCTATAGTCGTTGGCCTTCCTGATTTCTTTGAGTGACCATAATTTTTTCCAGCCGTTTGTTATTCACCTTTTATTATATGTACTAAACTATAATTTTTTAACCACACTTTTACATCGCGCAGCACCTTTCCCACCTGTCAATGCCAGTATCCAATCCGTGCATTAAATGTGCCACCAGCTCTTGGATTAATATACTCACAACCTTATTGCAATAGCAGTGAATTTTTTACAATCAGTTCAGCAGCCAGCACATTTCAACTAATGGTTTCTCAAATAGAGCTCATTTGTCTTGATGTGAAGAAATATTCTTTCTCGTACACTTTCGGTAACAAGATATATGAGCGTTTAAATAAGATAACCAATTATATACATTTTTTTTCATTAAAATTGAATTCAATATATAAAAATTTATTTACTTTGTTTTCAATCTATTCGTCTATATAAATCTATTAACTATATATAGTGATCCAGTTTTTTCCTTTATTATTTTTTGTTTCATCCTAATTTTTTTTCTCTTTTTGTAGGTCAAATAAATTGAAACTCACGAGCATCAATTTTTTAACATGTTTTTATTCATTTATTTTATGGTCAGCATAATACCAGGTGTTCCATTTTAAATACACCAGCTGAAAATTGTTTAACGAAAAATATTTCTTAAAAAAACCAAAGTAAACGTTTTTCTAATCGGTTTTGAATTTAGTCTTGACTGCACGGTCGTCTAATTTCTGAAACTTAATAATTTGTATGGAAAATTAAATGCAACAAGTGTAAACAATAAATTAACTTTGTAAATTGTTGAAATACCATGTATAGACATTGTTGATGAAGCAATTGTCTGTTTTTTTACGTCATGTAAGTATCTTTTTTTAAAGATAGTCACTCTTACACACGAATTATTAAGAGTATTTTTCTCTCACCTCTTCAGTGGACATGGTAATAACAAACAAACACATGCGTAATATATGTAAAATATAAATTTAAAATATATATAATAATAATGGGGTTTAACCTCCGTTTCTCTGACATATACGCCTATAACAGAGGCCACCCACATCATTATTTGTTAATCTTTATTTAAGTGGCCGAGCGGTCTAAGGCATTAGTCATAGACCGTTTGTCTACTTAGACTTAGGTTGCGGGTTCGAATCCAGGCAGCGGCAGTGTGAACAATTATGATTAATGGGAGTGCAGAATTGATCACATTGTCGTCGCTTAGATAAGAACGTAGTAACCGACTCCACCCACATCAAAATGTAATTGTAAATATGTTTGTAATTAAATTTAAAATATATACAATACCTGTATGCATACTATTTCATGTTTCTAACCTAATTTGCGCCCTCACGGGTAAACAGTGATATTTACGAAAAATGTTTCAAGCTAAAATTAATTGTTTATTTTTTATAAGGAACATTTTTACCTGCACCCTAAGTAAAATTACACTTTTGAAATTTTTGTGTTTGATGGTAATTTTGAGAAGGTTCCTAATTTTTGTATTTTTTATTGTTTGTATTATTAAAACTAAATAATTTTTCAAAATATTTATGCATTTTATATTGGGTTAAGTCCTTTTATTTTCTAATAATAAAAAAAAATTAAAAAACTGGTATTGCAAATATGCTTCTGAAATTTATTGTTGAAGCAGGTTCGTTCAGGTAATGTATTATTAGATACAAGCAGAAATAAGTGTTCTTCAATAATGTAATAAAGTTGATGGTAAAGTTATTATTTTAAAACTCATTGACATGAATTTTTCATGGATAATAATACACTTTATAAAGATATATTCGAAACTTAGATCATAAATATTTATAAAAAAAATATATATATAATAATTCACCCAAAACTGTCAAATACAAATTTCAATAACAATATTGTGGCAGCATAGAATGTATGGCACTGAACTGCTATGTGTGCTATCATCATAGATTTTTATTATGAAAGAAAGAAAGATATCTATAGTTATTTACTTCTGTGTACAGTATACAACCAAGTGAAAACAAACAATTGACCGATTTAATTGTTGAAGTATCATGTATAGACAGTGTTGATTACTCTGTCACATTACACATACATATATGTCACACATATATAATTGATAAATCCATATCATACATACTATAATTTGCGCCTAATTTGCAAAATCACGGGTAAAAAATCACGAAAAAATGTTTCAAACAAAAGTTTTTATTTTTCTATCTCTAACGGAGTACAAGATAATAATTAATGAGGGCTGTGGAATTGATCACAGTGTCGTGACTTGCATAAGAACGAAGTAACCGATTCCACCCACATCGTAAATGTAATTGTAAATATGAATATAATTTAATAAATAAAGATTAACAAATAATGATGTGGGTGTTCTCTTTATAGGCGTATGTCAAAAACGGAGGTTAAAGCCCATTATTATTATTATATTTCATATACATGGTATAATAATTTTTAATATTTAGACTGATCATTCTACATTTTCCGAGCCAAACTCAAGGTACACCGAACCATGTAAAAAGTGTACATGTATTCGGCAATTTTCCGTAGAAATCAAACCACTATTTTTTACACTTTCAAAGAACGGAATCGCATTGAAAATGGTGGCCAAAACTGGTGGAAAACCGTTTTCTTAGGTTTTCTAAAACGAAATAAATAGTAAAACATTTTTTTTGATATAAAGCGCATTTTTTCCACCAACTTTTTTCGCCATTTGGAATATGATCCCGTACTCTAAACGTGTAGAAAAAAAGCGCATTGAATATTACGGAAAATTTCCGACTTTTTACACGTGTTGGTTTGCTGGATCTCGGTTACAAAAAAAAAAATACATTGTGTTGAAAATAGATAGACTCGACTAATTGAAAATTGTGTGCTTTTTTGTGCACAATGCTTTTAGAAATGGCCGTCATTGAGCTTTTCTTTAAATATCAAATAACAGTTTCACCAATCGAAGCTTAAAATTGATTTTATAAAGCACACCAACAAATGGTTTAAAAATAGATCAAATTGTTAATATCTCATAAAGTTTATTAATGAATTAAATGTCATAAGAACTTTTAATTTAAGATCAAGAAAAATTTGATTCTGATCAAATTTCATATTAATTTCAAAATTCATAATTTTGTCCGTGCAAGCTTTATTATGTTACTAGCTGTGAACTACCCGCTTGCTGGGCAACATCCCCACTTACACCCCTCCCTCCACATTTCCTTGCGTGGGATAACAGTTTTGTAATGTACACGTCATGCTCTTTTATTTGATACCCCACTTAGGTATATTTGTAAATATTCGATAATTCCTTCCCACTTTCTCGCTACACCTTTCTACCCTCCGAAGGTTAAAAGTAGATAAAAACAATAGATCTTTGAAGCTGGTTGTATATCGTGTCAATATTTGAGCTTAATCGATGCACAACTTTTTTAGTTTTTGAAGCATATCTTTTTCAACCCCTATTTCCACCCCTTACTCTACTATAATATGGATGTATTATACATAAAAACCTTCCTCTTGAATCACTCTATCTATTAAAAAAAATCGCATCAAAATCCGTTGCGTAGTTTCAAAGATTTAAGCGTACATAGGGACATAGGGACAGAAAAAGCGACTTTGTTTTATAATATGTAGTGATAAGTTGATCCTTTTAATATTGCATCTGAGGGTTTGTATATAGAAGTTGCTCACATTATAATTTTTTCTAACTTATATGTTTTGTGTGTATAAGGTGTAGTATGAACAGCATAAAACTTTTCAAACTATGTGTCGATGTTGTTGGACGCCATTATAAATTTAAATTTAGATCTCAGTAAATTGATTTTTCTTATTAACTGCTTTTTATGTGCTCATTTAAAACTCTGATAAACTTTCATGCATATTTAATTCTATTACGAAACGATTCGATAGTTGGTATTGGTAGATACTGACTTGTAGAAGACTTAGTCTCGTTCGACTTGTATCTTGTTAAAAAATTTTATAGTTATTATACAAACAAGTTTTGAAAACATTAACGCACGCCGCGCCAGTTTAGTGAAAATACAATGTTACTTTTGATTTTATGTAATAACTAGCTGTGAACTACCCGCTTTGCTGGGCAACATCCCCATTGCACCCCTCCCTCCACATTTCCTTGCGTGGGATAACAGTTTTGTAATGTACACGTCATGCTCTTTTATTTGTTACCCCACTTAGGTATATTTGTAAATATTCGATAATTCCTTCCCACTTTCTCGCTACACCTTTCTACCCTCCGAAGGTTAAAAGTAGATAGAAACAATAGATCTTTGAAGCTGGTTGTATATCGTGTCAATATTTGAGCTTAATCGATGCACAACTTTTTTATTTTTTGAAGCATATCCCTTTCAACCCCTATTTCAACCCCTTACTCTACTATAATATGGATGTATTATACATAAAAACCTTCCTCTGGAATCACTCTATCTAATAAAAAAACCGCATCAAAATCCGTTGCGTAGTTTCAAAGATTTAAGCGTACAAAGGGACATAGGGACATAGGGACAGAAAAAGCGACTTTGTTTTATAATATGTAGTGATGTAGTGATATCCCATCATATAAAAAATATAAAGCCCTATTTCTTCAGGTAATCGAATCACGCGTGAACGGATGGAATAATTTTGCTTATTCTTTTTTTGATTGTTTGTATGAAAAAGAAAAGTAAGGAAATTAAACGGAACATTAGAAAATTTAAGAAAAAATATTAAATGCAACAAATGGTGGAAACGCATATAAATGACGCATAAGATTATATCTTTATATATGATATATATTTATTTGCGCTCCCACCATATTTATTGTGAACAGGTATTTGAATAGTATTGAGATATTATTTATTATTATTCGTATGTTGTGAATAGATATTTATTAGACCTAGTATTTAGAGGGCGGAATAAGAAGTTCACCGAATCATATAGCATCTAAAAAGTTAAGCTTTTTAAAATATATTATGTTGAAAAAAAATTAAAGGAGATATAAATGAAATTTTAAGGGAAGAAAGAAAAGAATTCAAGAGAATGTTTTTAAATAATAATATTTTTTATTTAATTTTTTAAGGTCGTTTTTTAACAACTAAGAATAATATTATTATTATGATTCACATTCACTCATATTTAACATTCCAACAACAGTTAATCAAAAATTTTGATCTTTGACATATTAAATTTTTTATATAACTTAGTATTATTAAATTTTATTTTTTGTTATTAAAACGATTTTGATCTCTTCATTATACTACATGCAGTACCGCTAGTTAAATATTACTAAAATGTAAAGATTTTTACATTTTTATACCATGTATATATGAAATATAAATAGTATATTAAGTTTAGTCCCAAGTTTGTAACGCTTAAAAATATTGATGCTACGAAAAAAAATTTGGTATAGGTAAATCGATCCGAAATATCGTTTTTTTCGAAAATTACTCGGCCAAATAATTTTTTACGATTTTTTCGAATTTTTCTAAGGGGTACACCTTGAAAAAATTGCAAAAATTCGATACAAATTTATCGTCTCCAATTTCGATAAAACTCTGTATATAAGGTAATTTTGACCCAAAAAATACAAAAATCGGTTTCATTTAACGATTGGGCGAATAATTCTCGAGATAATACCAGAAATCGATCCGAAATATCGTTTTTTTTCGAAAATTTCTCGGCCAATCGCCAAATAAACTCGATTTTTGAATTTCTTGGGTCAAAATTACCTTATAAACTGAGTTTCATCAAATTTCGAAACAAATTTTTTTTTTACGATTTTTTCGAATTTTTCTAAGGGGTACCCCTTGAAAAAATTGCAAAAAATCGATACAAATTTATCGTCTCCAATTTCGATAAAACTCTGTATATAAGGTAATTTTGACCCAAAAAATACAAAAATCGGTTTCATTTAACGATTGGGCGAATAATTCTCGAGATAATACCAGAAATCGATCCGAAATATCGTTTTTTTCGAAAATTTCTTGGCCAATCGCCAAATAAACTCGATTTTTGAATTTCTTGGGTCAAAATTACCTTATAAACTGAGTTTCATCAAATTCCGAAACAAATAATTTTTTACGATTTTTTCGAATTTTTCTAAGGAGTCATAAGGTCATTTGGGTCTTTGCTGCGTAGGACCTATCTTGTAAACCGTTAGAGATAGAACAAAAATTTAAATGTAAAAAATGTTCCTTATAAAATATTAAACAACATTTTTTCGTAAACATCACTGTTTACCCGTGAGAGCACAAAATTGTATGGTATGGTATGGTTATGGTTATATCAGTTATAGTATCAGACAGAGTAATCAACACTGTCCATACATGGTATTTCGACAATAAACTCAGTCAATTGTTAGTTTTCTCTTGTTTTGTTTTCGTTTTAAACAGTTTTTATATCCGTATAATATTTACAGGATTGCCTCTAACCATCGCATTCAGTTGGCAGAAATAATGACAGGATAAAATTCTAAGACCAAAAAAACTTGCTATCAAAATGACAGCGAAAATTCAGTTTGTAATACTAATATAATCAAAAAACTGTCTCAGTTACTTCAAACCCTACGATAATATTTTATAGAATGATTTTCCTTGTAATACATGACATTACTCGCTGTACTGCATGAATAAAATGAGACCCGGTAAACTTCTTAACGAAAAGTTTTTACGTTTACAGCGTCTGACATTATTTCCAAAGAGTTCCGATATCATTTTTAACTTCCCAATTTATTGTATTTATTGTATTGTATTGGGTCTTTTCGAAATCGAAATTTTCATCATATTATTACGTTTCATGGCTAGGATAATATATTAAAACTGATTTGGATAAGAAGTATGTGTTCGTGTGTATGTGTGTGTAGTACGTATGCCCGTAGACATTTTTTTCGTCTTCGATATCACGCGAAAAAAAAAATGATATCAACTTCGTTTTGGTGTCAATCGATGCGTAATAAAGGCAATATAATCCGAAAAGTATTTCATAACATTCGGTCGTATCGTTTCGAGTCGGTTGAGCTTTTTCTTAAATTTTATCCTGATCGATATCGCGCGAACAAAAAATTATATCGACTTCGTTTCGGTGCCGATCGAATCATATTAACGGCAATATGATCCGAAAAGAATTTCATAACAATTAATCGAGCCGTTTCGAGTCGGGCGAGCTTTTTCTTAAATTATATCCTGATAGATATCGCGGGAATAAAAAATGATATCGACTTTGTTGAGGTGTCGATCGAAGCATATTAACGGCAATATGATCCCTAAAGAATTTCAGAACAATCGATCGAGTTGTTTCAAGTTTTCATTTGTTTAAATTTGTACAACTTTTTATTATACTGGGAAGTTCTTCGTATGGACCTCAAGGGTTGAACTAGACTCTATCCACGGTTTGTTATTTTCTGGTTTAGTTGAAAAATATTTCCATTTATGGTTGATTGAGATCTATTCAACCGGTCACTCAGGTTAAGTGCAGGACAATATATGAAATATTATTACATTTACAGCAATATATGTATCCCCAGTTTGCTTCTTTAAATTTACTATGGATACTAAAAACTGTTGAACAATTAACGTCGACGAAGATCATTTTATCGATTTTACCGTATCTTAACATTTAATTTTTAAAAGATATAAAATTGTTTAATTATTTCTATAAAACTACTTCTTACAATATGTTATGTACCTATTTTTTTCTATCTGAACAGTAACAGTAACAACACAAAAGCATTCAGCTCTTAAAAGTATTAAATATTGTTTTATTATATGACTATTGCTATGTAATTCGTAATTTTTATGAGTACATAAATTTCCCATTTTTATAACTGCACGATGCTAATTTAATAGCAGAAGTTAATTTAATTAAAAATACACAGTGGGCGTCTTTCTATCCATGCTCAACATAATTCCTTTCTTATTTACGATATTTTTAAAATAATTCATGACAACAAGTATTATTATATAATTTAACTGGTAGGAGAAGAGATCCTTTGTTGCGTGCAGAACCAAGTTAAACGTCGTACGCGAAAATGTTTAAAATTCTGTATCTGTTCAATATTTGTTGTTGTTATATATCATTGTTTATGTAATAATATTGTCTATAAAAAGTATTATTATGTAAAATAGGCAACACAATTACATAAATGGTATAATAATCATTGTGTAAAAACTTAAATATATACAGCTATATACATACTTCCATGCACGGCGATAGATGCGGTTTTGCACGCAATGAAAAGAGATGCCTCCATGTAAAAAACCTCGAGTCTAAAAAAATTAAATAGAATAACACAGTAATAAAGAAAAAATGAATGCATCTTTGAAATTTTATTTATTAGTTGTGTATTAGGTTTTAAACACGTTTTAAAAAAGTTGACCTCTCAGGGTCGTACCTATCCCCTTTTTCGGGGGTAGTTGGAGGTTTTATTAGGTTTTTTTTCTTTTTTTAAATTACAAAAAAGACATGCATAAAATTAAACAAATCGATTTAAAGTTCTAGCTAAAATATTTGTGCACATTTTCGTTTTTTTTTTTTTTTCAATATTTTAGCTTCAAAATTTGCACAAATACTTCAGCTAGAACTTTCAATCGATTTGTTTTTATGTGATGCATACTTTTTTTGTAATTTAAAAAAAAAAAAAACTGATTTAAACTCCAAAGTATCGCTCAAAAAAGGTAGATAGGTACGCTGCGGAGTAGTATATTTTTTTAAGCATTTTTTACAACCTAATAAACAATTCTGGAAAATTTCAAAGATCCATTAATTTTTTCCTTTTAGATATTTAGTTTAATTGTACGACTCATATTTCTAGTTAAGATTTATAGTGAAGTAAAAGTTAATATAAGCATGTTTGAAGTGGAGTGTTCAAATTAAAAATATCATATAATTAAGAAAGGCAAAATTCGCTCAAAATGTGTTTCATACGCTTGTGCTACTACTATCTTCTCTATGGAAGTAAAAACAATCAGGAAGAATATACCTCCCAATTATTTAAAACAATCTAAAATTTCTTTACTGTACAACACAAAATTAAAATCAATAATTTCTCTCCGTAAGAATACAATATCTACTCAATTGTTTTAAATTAAATTTGTTTAAATGAAATGAATTTATTTGTGTGACAAAGCTATAATTTCATTAACCAATTCTGTGTGACATCATTTGATGCGAAATTCAATCATTCTCTCCCTCCGTCGTCTAAAAGTAAATTGATATAAGTATAACATAAACCATCTGGTGGTTGTAGAAGTAAGTTGTCATTGCCGTCTTTTTCATAAATAAAAGGAGCATTTTATACCATGTATCTATGTAATATAGCTCAAGGTATCATAAGTTTAGTCCCAAGTGTGTAACGCTTATAAATATTGATACTACGCACAAAATTTTGGTATTAGTGTTTATAAAATCACCTTATTAGCCCATTTCCGGTTGTCCGTCTGTCTGTCGTCTGTCTGCCCGTCTGTCAACACGATAACTCAAAAACGAAAAGAGATATCAAGTGGAAATGTTTTTAGCGTGCTCAAGCCGTAAAAAGTGAGGCCGAGTTCGTGAATGAGCAATAAAAGTCAATTGGGTCTTCGGCTTTTAACGTTCGGTTCGGTTATTGACGTTTAAAATATTTCACTACATGCCAATCACCATGTCGCTTTACGGGTCAAGTACAGCAATCGGAAAACGAGAAAGCCAGTCACTAGAGGCGACCAGTGACCCAGGCCTCAAACCTCAGCGTCGCCTATTTATTTTCGACCGATCAACCGCTTACAATTTCCTGATTGACACAGGAGCAGACATCAGCGTGCTACCAGCCAAAAACAAAGTCCACAATGCTCCAGCCGAATTCAAGCTATACGCAGCAAATGGAACAACAATCAACACATACGGCGAACAGACCTTACAGATAGATTTGGGACTTCGCCGAACATTTAAATGGACTTTTACAGTTGCAAACGTTGACACTTCAATCATCGGCGCTGACTTTCTCTCCTTCCACAATCTCATGGTCGACATCAAAAATCGTAGACTTGTCGATTCAACAACATCTTTGAACACAAAACCAGATATTTAGGTGTATAGATTAAAATCGCAAACTCTGTAATACTACTTAATTAAATATATGGTTATAAAGTAATTACTGGGATGGTGGATTTTTTCCAGAGAACTTATTTTCATGAATACGACAACTTCTGAGTATTGAAATACATATCAATGACATATTAGTTTATTATAATTTTTCTGATTGTATTTCTGTTACTTTGCAAGTCTTTTCTTCCATAACGGTGCATTATGAATAATTTAATATTTTCAAATCATAAAATATCCACAAAGTAAAATAATTTTCTCAATCTTTTTGCAACTATTTCATTAATATATATGTCGAGGTACATGTATAGAATCATATATACATTTTATTCTATTGAGAATTCTTGGTTATGATTCAAACTTGAAATTAAAAACTCTTTGTACGTGCATATAATAAACGAACTAAGATATTATATGCATATACCGGTTTTAATGTTTCGGAATAGCTGCCAGGCTAGGAAAATCATAGTTTTAGAAACAAAAAGTTTCATACGAAAGTTCTGCAGAGCTAAAAGAGTTGTATTAGTTTGGTGTTAAAGGTGACCTATTCTTTAGAAGTTATCTCCAATTTTTAACTGATGAGAGATAGAAGAAAACTATTTTAATTTTGTACGGAACAACTCGAAAGTCGTTCCCTGATTGTTTTTTCATTCGATTTTTATCTTTGCAAAAACTCGAGCGGTGAACGCAAATTTGTGAAAAACATAAAAAACCGTGAAAACCAGGTAGTTTTTGAAGAATCTTTTGAAGCATTTTAAAGTAGACTAAATTTGCTGCAATATGAAACTAGAATCGTCACTGAAGACCCAATAGTTTCCGAGAAAAAGTTGTTTGAAATTCATCATTTTTTCTAACTTAGCAATTGTTGCAATATGTCAGACGTCATTCGAACTACTCTAGCGGGAGGTAATTTGACTTACCTCCGACGGAGTGCGCTAGTGTTGTTCAGGGTCAAAATTCATTGACAAAGTTCAATCGGAACTACCGGATTTGATGCAGGCTATTCCGTACTTTTAAACGACAAGGTTATTGTATTATTTGTATTAAAATTAAATACTGTACTTACTATAATATCTATTTAATGCCAAAACAAAAATTAATATATATTTTTCCTTTTTGTTACAGGTTCGTTTAAATTTCCTCAATAATGTTCACATTTTATTATGTAAGATTACTTTTTATATTCGAACAACTGGATTCATTCCAGAGACATAATATCATATAGTAAGTACATTAATTAATCTTCTATACTATATGCTTCACTCAAAGCAAAAAGAGCTTCACACGAATAATGCAAGTAGCGCCATAGGTATTTATACCATACATACAATATTGTAAATAACGCCATAGTTATGGATCTTACAGCATATGAGTATTGTCAGTAACTTTTTGAGTATCTATCCCTATACCATACCAGCATTGTAATTAACGCCATGCATTTCTTACCGTGTACTCTCGTATCGTTTCAGTCTCGTATATTTAAACGCGAATGATTTGAACGCGAATATATCCTTGGGTATTTTTTAACAAATTAGTGTTAATCTCGTCTCGTATACGAAAGAAAATACTTCATTAAAAACATTAAAAAATAAGCTTTGACTTGCTGCGTTAAAATTTTCAAAATCACTGACAAAAAGGATAATTTCCGAAAAATCTATAATGATTCGCATTCTTACACAGTTTTTAACAATTTGCTAAAAAATTATGCTTTTTAAGAGAAAATTACATCAATTCAATGCAGATAAGAATGTTCCAACGGCCTGGGCTTTAGCTTGTCCTAAAAAAGATCGATTTTTTTTATTCCAGAGAGATAATCACAATAGACTTTACGATATTGTTCACGCTTTAGACATACATTAAATATATGGTAAAAAATGTTCCTAATAAAAAAAATAAACAACTTTTGTTTCAAACATTTTTTCGTAAACATCACAGTTTACCCGTGAGTTCGCAAATTGTATAGTATGTATTGTATGGGAATATCAGTTATGTGTGGCTTTCTAAGAGTGGCTATCTTTCTTTACTTACATGACGTAAAAGAAACAAACGATTACATAATCAACAGTGTCGTCTGTACATAGTATTTCAACAAATAACTCACTCAATTGTTTGTTTTCACTTGTTTTAGTTGAAGTTTAGTTTTTCGACAAATGTAAATTTTGGCCTGATTTTAAAACAATGCACTGTTAATGATGACTACTCATTGGTTCTGATTCAGTTTAAAACAATACGCTTCTGAAAATAATTATTTTATGCTCTCGGCTAATAAATATTATTATTGAATGCGTAACACAGTACCTGCTATATATAATTGTTAATTAGAATCATACTTTTCATTCTATAGAATCATTTTCAAACTCAATTGTTTATGACAGAATCACAAATGAACATTAAAATATATTAATAAACGTAAGCAATGAAAATCGTTGGCACTGTTTTGGTCTTATTTATTAAGATGAGTGGTGTAACAAGGATCACAATTTACATTTATATGTTTTTTAAACGCCGTTGTACAGTGGAGTATTTATTTCAAATGTCTAACTAGACGAAGGAACGAAGGAATAAAGTTCGAACAATTTGAGCAGTAAGTTGGATTTGAATGCAGTTTTCGACATTCGATTAGAAAGTCAAGAAATTTTGTAACCGAATTGGATTTATACTAGCTAAAAATATAACTTTGTAATGGCTCACGAATGGTATCATATAAAATATATATTTCTAAAATAAAATTATACTTCAATTATTGACAAATACTTTTTATTTAATTGTTCCTCAACAAACGTTTATTTCTTTAAAACATCAGGTTGTAAACCAGGATCCATGTTATTATTCGCTGTGAAAATATTCAATTCATTTTTTATTTTAAACTAGCTGAATACAGAGAATTACAAAATTATTCCTTTTTTGTATCCAATTATTCCATCTGGCAGTCCTGGAGCAAGCCCATGCTCTGTGAGTAACTCTACGATGACTCTAATATTAGCTCTGTTTTTTTTCTAAACCATCCCTGAACTATAGCGAACAAAACAAAAAAAAACACCCACACCCACGCCAACACCCACGCCAACACCCACGCCCACACCCACGCCCACACCCACGCCCACACCCACACCCACACCCACACCCACACCCACACCCACACCCACACCCACACCCACACCCACACCCACACCCACACCCACGCCCACACCCATACTCAACCCAACCCAACTCAACCCAACCTAACCCAACCTAACCCAGCCTAACCCAGCCTAACCCAACCTAACCCAACCTAACCCAACCTAACCCAACCTAACCCAACCCAAACCAACCAAAAATTACAAAAATTGTGTTTTTTTGAATTTTTTATGATTTTTTCGATTTTTACAAATTGCAAAAAGTGTAAAAAAAGGTCAAAGGTAAGGTAATTTTGACCCGAAAATTACAAAAATCGTGTTTATTTGACCATTAAATGAGTAATTTTCGAGATATTTTATGAATCTGACTGTAGAGCCAACATTTTCATTCCGTTCAGTCTCTGAAATTATTCCGCATTGAATCTAATTATTTCGAAATTGTCTTTTTCATTTCAATTACAATTCATTACTGTCGCAAAATTCTCTGCATACTTTTAAAATTTAATATCATCTCGATAAAGATATAATTCTTTTTAATCTTGTTTTCGTCGTTTCCGATCATCACCCATTAATAATCGATTACGATCACCCTCTTTACGACCCGTCAACTTACGACGTCGTGTCATTTTATTGCTTTAATAACAATTAATTAATGACTTTAAAATTATAATAACTATAAATAAAATTTTTTCATTACTTGTATTAATAAATAGTCTTTTGAATCAATTTTGCGCATAAAAAACCCTTCAATATATTATGTCCGAAAATTTGGTATAAATACTCCACTGTGTGATGTCTGGTCAGTCAATCAGTTAAAATATATATGTTTGTTAAATCGACATGAGAAAGCATAAATGAAGTTTGGTTGGTTGGTTCGGTTACCTTCATATTCATACTAAGTTAAGAATAAACATGAATGTGGTCTGATATGATCGAGTTGGTCTTGGTCTTAGGTATACATTGAATCCATTCATATCCATCCATGTATCATGTACATAACTTAAGTATAACTTAAACTTATTCTACATTATTAATTTCTACTTGACTTGAACCAATGACTTTAACAATAATAATTGTTAATTTATGCTCTCCATAATGGTAGTAAGTATAATAATAATAATAATAATAATGCTACTAAAATATCCCTTTGTCTTCCACAAGAGAAATATTTCAAATATTAATTTCTAGAGTACAATAATTTAAATTACTTTACATGTTAGTTATTTGGGTTGTTTTATTTCTATTTTATAATTAAAATTGTTGTCATTTAAACAATAATTACATTTGTATATTATTTTATCCATACCAATGTACTTTATACTTCAAACTTGTTGTTTGTGATCCAAGAGATAGCTAGCTCTAAAAATATACACTGAAAAAAAAAATTAAAATAATGATAACCTCATCCCGAAGTCATCCCGTTTCATATTGAAATAAAGTAAAAATACTTTCCTAACGATTGGAACAAGTACAGCTAAATATTTGTATCATCATCACTACATATTATAAAACAAAGTAGCTTTTTCTGTCCCTATGTCCTTATGTACGCTTAAATCTTTGAAACTACGCAATGGATTTTGATGCGATAGATAGAGTGATTCAAGAGGAAGGTTTTTATGTATAATACATCCATATTATAGTAGAGTAAGGGGATGAAATAGGGGATGAAAGGGATATGCTTAAAAAACTAAAAAAGTTGTGCATCGATTAAGCTCAAATATTGACACGATATACAACCAGCTTCAAAGATCTATTGTTTTTATCTACTTTTAACCTTCGGAGGGTAGAAAGGTGTAGCAAGAAAGTGGGAAGGAATTATCGAATATTTACAAATATACCTAAGTGGGGTATCAAATAAAAGAGCATGACGTGTACATTACAAAACTGTTATCCCACGCAAGGAAATGTGGAGGGAGGGGTGCAAGTGGGGATGTTGTCCAGCAAAGCGGGTAGTTCACAGCTAGTTTACAATAAAATACACATTGTACACAAAGTACACATTGAAAAATGTTACCTAAAATTAGGGACTGTTAGAAATAAGAGATTAAAATAAGTTACGTTTTTTACAAAGTGAATTTCGAAAGGACTATTATTTTATAATTTACCCACTTTTTCGACAACTTTTTTAATAAAACATGAAAAATTTTTATTTTTTTAAATTGGAGTCACTTTGGACCTCCGATACCAACCACGTAACAAAAAATATCGATAACAGTTAAGGGTTAAATAAAATTTATTGTCATTCATGAGTTATATGATTAATTTACTTACTTCATAGGTAGAGATCAAATAAATATGTTTTGTTTCGAAATTAAATTAATAAAATTTTAAACAATTTTAATTTAGTTAAAACTTTACCATTGAATTCAAAACTTTATTATGAATATATAGAAATGGAAAACACAAATAATGTAATAACTATTTCCATTAATATAAACAATACTAGCTAGTGCGTAAAATCTAACCATTTATTATTAATTGTTTTACTAATATATCCTTAATTATTTAATAAATTACAGCAAATGTTTCTTTAATTAGAAAAGTATCCATTTTATATCTTTTTGTGGCGAGTAATACCTTTAGATGGAAAATTAAGTAAATCTCTTAATATAGTCTTTAGCAGTTAGTTTTTTATTCCGGAACTCGATCGGTCGTCGATCATTTTTATGAAAAAAGTCTCAAAAAATGCCGGCAATTTTTTTCCAAAGAAAAACGAAGAGTCAACAATTGTGATATCTTCAGCCATTTTCCCAAACATCGGGAAAACCGGTCAAATATATATATTTATATGCTAACTAACAAATGCTATCTTCAATTAATATTTATATGCTGTCTTAAAACCAATTGATTTTCATAACGAATAATGAAATAATATCATAATGAAATTCAAGAAATCTTGCTAATTATGTAGCCAAATATATTTGGCGATTTGCGAGAAAATGGCTAAAGTTATCACAATTTTTGAGCTTAGGAAAAAAAAATTCCGACACTTTTTGTTTGAAACTTTTTTTCATAAAGTTGATGGTTTCCAAGATAGTTGATGGCTTCTGAGACTGCGCGTTAGTAGTGTCCTAAACTAGAGGACGAAACCTTGTTCTTTTTTTCTTGCCTTTGAATAAGTGCATGAAATCGCTTCTATTCAGTTATTTTCAGTGGCCTCCAACCGATTTAATATATAATATATACACAAATTCTTAAAATTGTTACAAAATTTGGATTTAACGACTCAAAAAATTCCAGAATCCCGATTTTCAGACAATTTTATATTTTTTTAAAGGAGTGTTTATACCCCTTAAATATATTCAGATCAGAAATTGGAAAAAATGAATTCAGTTTGTGAATTCATTTTTCCAGGTTATTTGGCTTTTTTGACCTAGGCAATGCTTTAATACACTCGATTCAATGTTAGTACGTAATTTTTTACGCCCAGAGCATTGATATATTAAAATTTCGTTTTCATTATAAAAAAAGTCCATCAAAATAAAACACATTCAATGGGGAGGCTATATAATAATAAATTGAAGAGAATGAAATGAATCGGTACGCAGGAGCTGATTCTGAAAAGCTGAAAAACTTAGCGAACTTTCTCTTTAAAATAATTGAAAATATAATTGTCAGTTATAGAGAAATTTAAAAAATATTAATTTTAACAAAATTTAAATAAAATTGAAGTAATAGATGAAAACATCATGATTGGAAGTACTATACCTTAAATCATTACAAGTAAATTAATATCAAAAGTGGTTTGATTCTGTTTGATTCTTTACTGACTGAGTTAGTTATATGACAGCTATATATCTGATAAGCAAATAATTTAAAAACTTTTTTTATACTTTTAGCTTTAGACAAACATTTTATACATTTTATACTTACTTCACTTTTATGTAGTCGTTAGTAGTCGAAAATGTTTGAATATTAAACTTTAAATGTACATAATTTAAAATGCTGACACACTTTGAATAGTCTTGTAACAGATAAGAGGGTTTAAATATCCATCGTCCTCACCCATCCAGTGGCGTGTATTACATGTAGACAGAAAGACACTGCCTACCCTACATAATTCAGACAAATATGTATAATCTTGTTCTGATACCTAATATAATTTATCTTCGAGTACTATCAATAAACACAAAATCTTGACGTGTATCATCTATAATTGTATACGGCATACAGATTATGCCAGCTCGTTAATTGAATTTTTGTTGCTTTAATTTTAATTTCTTTAAAGTTTCTCACCATGACGCTGGACCAAAATCAATATGCAGTATTTTTAATTATATAGTAGCTTTAAATAATTTCTGCCTACCCTGTCCGTGCACGCCACTGCATCCATCCCTTATATCTAGTACCTATGGGTATGATGGTGGTGGTTTATATTTACAACGATGTTATATAATACTATGAGATGTACGAATATTATTAAAAAAATATAATCGGTCAAGTTGGAATACATATTCCGTACTATAGTGTGTCATAAAAAAAAGGACTAACGGATTTATATCTGCTACCATGATAAACCTGGTACCTAAACGCGTTGGTCTAGCAGACATACGGAACTTACAAAATAGACAAATAAACTTTCACGTACTGATAACGATTTGAGCCTTTGCTTCAGCATTTTTGAAAGAAATGTCCGTAAACTAAAACTGAAGGTCATTGTGGCCCACAATTAGTAAAGTTCGATATTTGCGGGTAGAATAAGAATAAGTAAGTAAACAGATAAAACGATGTTAGCTCAGTTCCCAGTTACAGGTGTTAATGCAAATAAAATTCACTCACTGTCTCAGTTCTAGAGGTAACGATGAAATCGAAATCCCATATATAGAGGTTTGCTTCGTCCCACTAACAAAGGTAATTCTGTGCCAAAGTGCAGGTACCTCAGCATGAGTTACAATTATGGAGATTTCTCACTTATCCAAGTCCCACTTAAGGATGTATGAGCATGGTAGTGGGGGCACAAATTTAAAAATAGATATTTTCAATTTTGATGATAAATTTATATTATTACTTGACGATATAAGACGAAAAGTAAGAATACAATTTTTCGATATCTGGCTTAATTTTCAAAATATCGAAAATTGAAAATTTTGTTTAATTATTTAGCTTTCGATATTTCGAAAACCAAGACACATATCGAAAAATTGTATTCTTATTTTTCGTCTACATTCATGAAGTTATAACAAAATTCATCATCAAAGTTGAAAATATAATAAAAATAATTTCAACCCTTAATCTACCCTGCTCTTACATCCCTTATATGGACGGAGACACTTAGTTTTTTTTCTTTTCTAATTCATTGCTAATATGTTTACTTTCTATTAAAAAGTTCTTTTTAAATTTGTTTTCATTCATTCCAAATGAAAATTATCAAAAACTTCCAAAATATGTCGTTTTTTGAGATTCCTCCATAAGAGCCAATGTATTTTATATCGATTTTTAATGACTTTTTTCTTAAAAATTTGCACGGATACCTAAGCTGAAATTTTAACCACATATTCTTTGAGTAAAAGACTACCTACAAACAAATTTTGAGCCTTTAAATCAAACATTGTTGTCATGCTCATACATCCTTAACCAAGTTTCATTGTATAATATAGTGTGTATGATATACGAGCAAGATACAACTGTTATTGTGGTTACTGTTTAGTCACCAACTAGCCTGTTCTCATCCTTAAGTCTCTGTCTAGGTCTACTCTAAAGTATACATACTTAGATCTTAGACTATTATATTCAGTGTTGTGTAAAGACACCAGACATTTGAATAATTAAAACGTAATCAAAGCCACATACAACCGCTTGTGTGCAATGACCACAATACAGCATTACAGCACATACTGTTAACTAGTATCATATCTACAGTTACCATCCTACAGTTACATCCTACTCACTGTATTCACAATAGTTCACTCGTTCTTGTCAGTAATATATACAAACTTGTCTTCGTCATTGACGATGACATGACGGAAAGGTTGAACTTGCTATCATCATTATTATTTCTGTGGTGAATTGCTTATTTAGCTTTATTAATACATAGTTTCACTTGTAACAGTTTCTATTTTAATACGAAATGGATATTTTTATAAAACTAATAATAAGCGAGAAAGAAAAACTTATCAGAAATCGACAGTAGATAAGTAGTATCTAAAGTATGGAAGACTGTCGTGTCTCAATTTACATTTATTGGTTTTTTGAAGCCTTTTTAGTTGAATATTCTCAGAAAATGTTGAAATGTTACGAAAAAAAACAAAAGAGGGGTACCGCAAGTGGGTCCCTAACACCTTGACCAAGAGTTATCTGTGCCCTCCTTGTGAACGATCTGTCACCCAAAGACGAGATGTCTTCGGGTAGGAGGCGCTATTAAAATCGAATGAAGTTAAAGGATTATGTTGAGGTCAGACACCACACAGAAAGCTCACAGCTTCTCCGTCGGGATCTCTCCTAGCATAGGTGGATCCAAGGTTTCGGACCCGAACATTCTGAATCTAACGCCCAGCAGATATCTGCAGGTGCAATGACTTGTATTTTGGTTTTGTTATCCTCCATACAAGCTCCACAAGTGGGATCGTTAGAGATCCCCATGGCATGAAAGTGCTAGTTCAATCGGCAGTGTCCTGTCAAGAATCCCACCACCTTTCTCAACTGTGCTCTAGTAAGATTCATGCAAGCACTGTCGAATGGAATAGCTATGGTTATACACAGTCTGATCTGTCGCATGCCCTGTGCAAAATCCCAGTAATCAAAATGGGCTTTTCGTAGCCAAAGGGGCATTTGAGACGACCCCTCTGGAGACAACGAGCCTGCTACTTCGTTCCTTTAACCCCAGAGTGACCCGGAACCCAGATCAGCCTGTGAAATATTATGAAAGTAAACGGCGTTATAAATTCATTTTATATTGCATCCCGTAAGACTTTTTGGATTTCTGATATTTGTTTCCCTCTTATTTTGAGCGTCGTTTCAAATTCTTATCAAAGTCAATATGATCCGAAAGGAATTTTATAACATTTGGACGAGCCGCTTCGAGTCGTACGAGCTTTTTCTTAAATTTTATCCTAAACGATATTGCGGAAACGAAACATGATATCGACTTTATTGAGGTATCGATCGAAGCGTATTAGAGGCAATATGATCCGAAAAGAATTTCATAACATACGATCGAGCCGTTTCGAGTCGGACGAGCTTTCTCTAAAATTTTATCCTGATCAATATCCCGGGAACAAAAATGATATCGACTTCATTTTGGTGTCGATCGAAGCGTATTAATGACAATATGATCCATAAATTTTTAAAATTTTTAAAACTTTTTATTATACAGACTCTATCCAAGGCTTGTTAGGAAAATGTAGTGAATTATGAGGATACTTAAGGATGTATGAGCATGGTAGTGGGGGCACAAATTTAAAAATAGATATTTTCAATTTTGATGATAAATTTATATTATTACTTGACGATATAAGACGAAAAATAAGAATAAAATTTTTCGATATCTGGCTTAATTTTCAAAATATCGAAAATTGAAAATTTTGTTTAATTATTTAGCTTTCGATATTTCGAAAACCAAGACACATATCGAAAAATTTTATTCTTATTTTTCGTCTACATTCATGAAGTTATAACAAAATTCAACATCAAAGTTGAAAATAAGATAAAAATAATTTCAACCCTTAATCTACCCTGCTCTTACATCCCTTATATGGACGGTGACACTTAGTTTTTTTCTTTTCTAATTCATTGCTAATATGTTTACTTTCTATTAAAAAGTTTTTTTTAAATTTGTTTTCATTCATTCCAAATGAAAATTATCAAAAACTTCCAAAATATGTCGTTTTTTGAGATTCCTCAGATACTTAAGCTGAAATTTTAACCACATATTCTTTGAGTAAAAGACTACCTACAAACAAATTTTGAGCCTTTAAATCAAACATTGTTGTCATGCTCATACATCCTGAATAGTAAGAGGATTTCTAAAATGATCAGTAAGTACAATTTAAAAATGACATATAAAAAACACCTTAAATAAGTTGTAATACAGAGAATAAAGGATGTGCAATCCAAAATAGATTATATTTTCAATAGATTCATAGAGAAGCTAGATAATATCTTGGTATATATAGTACTAATAAGTATAGGTCTTGGTACATATTTACCACTCTCATGACTAGGTTGTAGACAACGATATTGTTCATTATAATCTTGGCTTGGAATGACAAAGAAACACAGCAGCTCACAGCTCACAGCTCCATATTATTATTATTATTATTGTTGCATGTATATTATAATGAAACATTGTTGTTTGTTGATGCAAGATTGCTTTATAAAGATGTGAAGTGTCGATCGAATGAATAATATCAAGAGTCAAGGAGTCAAAGAGCTTTACTATTAATATTATGTTGTTAGAAAGGCGAATCGATTGTGTGTTTGCAATTTATTACTGTCCTATCCATATGCAAAAGGTGTATATATACATACAATATTATTTTGCTTCTATCGCATTCGATTCGTTCGATTTACATCAATTTAATCTTACACTTACATGTATTATGTCCGATTTGTTTGGCAGATTGATTAAATTTATAAAACGAAATTATACGGAAAATATTAATAAATAGAATTTATACGGAAATAAGTTTTTGAGAACTATTCCACAAATAGTATAAACTACTCTACTGAACGGCTTAGGATGAACGATTTAACCCACTTTGAACTTATTCAAAATGTTTTAATTACTCCAGAAAAAGATCTCACGGTTTTTCAGGAGCTCTTTTAAGTAAGAGCGAAATCAAGAAACACTTTATCTGAATTATAAATGAACATCAAGTGGCCACAGACTCTTCATAATCAGACTCTTCTTGATCATAATCATGATCAAGAACAAGTGAAAACAAACAATTGACTGAGTTCATTGTTGAAATTCGATGCATAGACAGTGTTGATGACGCAATCGTTCTTTTTTGACGTCATTTAAGTGCAGAAAGATATCCACTTTTAGATAGACACTCATTCATAACTGATATTCCCATATAATATAAACTACAAAATTTGCACCTAATTAGCGCCCTCTTGGGAAAACAGTGATGTTTGTAAGTAACAGCTATGACGATAGACCAAAATAAAAATTTTGTTTTTACAATCGATATTTCGAAAAGTCCTTAGATTAAGCTTTTAATAATATCTATATTTAGGTACATTCACAGATTATATAAAATAAATTAAATAAACTTTCTCTTTTGTAATTAATTTCAATATAAATAAACCTTGAACTAAAGTTTATCAATTTTAAAACAATATTAACAAAATATTTCAAAATAGTTCCTCTCAATAAACTACAGACAAAATTTAATACAAGCATATTGATGTACGTATTATCGGTGTATGCATTATCGATGTATATATGTAGTTACTGTACTGTAACTGAGTGTGCTTTGTATGTGTTGTTAAGTCTAGTTTGAGAAAACACATTTGCATATATTGTTCATTAAATTCTAAATGTAAACGACTAATGAATGCTGAACCTTTATTTAGTCAATAACAACCGTCCCTACTGACTGGGATGTGCTAACAGAACAAAATATCAGTCAATCATTTTTACTTAACAATCACTACATATTATAAAACAAAGTCGCTTTTTCTGTCCCTATGTCCCTATGTCCTTTTGTACGCTTAAATCTTTGAAACTACGCAACGGATTTTGATGCGGTTTTTTTAATAGATAGAGTGATTCAAGAGGAAGGTTTTTATGTATAATACATCCATATTATAGTAGAGTAAGGGGTTGAAATAGGGGTTGAAAGGGATATGCTTCAAAAAATAAAAAAGTTGTGCATCGATTAAGCTCAAATATTGACACGATATACAACCAACTTCAAAGATCTATTGTTTTTATCTACCTTTAACCTTCGGAGGGTAGAAAGGTGTAGCGAGAAAGTGGGAAGGAATTATCGAATATTTAAAAATATACCTAAGTGGGGTATCAAATAAAAGAGCATGACGTGTACATTACAAAACTGTTATCCCACGCAAGGAAATGTGGAGGGAGGGGTGCAAGTGGGGATGTTGCCCAGCAAAGCGGGTAGTTCACAGCTAGTTACAAATAAAATATATCTGGTTGTTTTTACTTTATTATCCAATAAAAATATATAATAAGTTGCTGATATTGTACAGCTATACATTTTATTTGAATCCGCTCTGATGGGAAATAGCTTGCAGTTGAAATTTCTATTGTCACCATATTTCATTTTTTAGTCTTGGTTTTATGTTCTTCAGTGTATTTGAAATCAATATACTTTACTGGTAGACTCACCTCATTTAACGAGTAATAATATTTATTGTCAATGGACATGCAATTTTTTAGGTATTGCCAAGTTTTTGCAAATATATAATAAAATTAAATAAAATAAAATTCTTTTGATTTTATTTTTATGTGGTTTACTTTTTTTTTTTCGTAGTTAAATTGGTATTGAATATGGTTAAAATCGATAATAAAAATAAATAATGCGTATTTTTTCAATATAATAGGTATACGTGCTAGTAAAACACCTCCTTACTTTTAAACTTTCGAATAGAAAGTATTTATTTTCACCGAAATTGAAACCTTACATTTTACAATACAATTACAATTTACGTCCAAGCAAATTTTTTCATAAATTCAATAGTGTCATCGCAAAAGCGTCGCAAGTATTATTCATCTACGCTAACACATATTTTTCTTATTTTTACGAAATATAAGTATACTATGAGTTGTGGATATCAAGGTTACTAGAATGATAAACCCTTGGTAGGTATAAGGGAATGGGTCGTCTTTGTGTTGGGCTCCTTTATCTTCCTTGTACGAAACATCTGCCTTCAGAACTCAATAGAATATTTAGTCAAAGTCATCAGTATACGTGTAACGTTTTACAGCGTTGTTTACGTTTAGAGACCCATGACTTCTAATAATACACCAATAAACGAGGGAAAAAAAGGTGAAATCTCTAAATTTGAACCTATAGCACCAAAGTTATATAGTGCCTAGTGCTGCTTTTGTCCAGGCAGTGATAACCACTAAGTACAGGAATATATGTTGAAAATGTGAATAGAAATCAATAGAGCGATGAAATCTAAGCAAAAAGTGTCAATACTTTCCGATTGGCGATTGAAATTCGGAGTATTTGACGTTAAATAATTGAAAAATAGGGAACCTTTTGAAAAAAGTATTTTTAATACTTTTTAATGTACTATAAAAAACCTTGAAAATGAAAAAAGTTTCGAGTCATTTACACGAAAATTAACGTAGTTGTAACGAAAAGTAAGTTTCACGTACCATTTTAGTATGCTTCATTCAGCACAAATAAATAAATTGGAATATTTAGAAAACTCTGTATCCGAAACTGTTGAAACTTTTTAACCATGGTGTCCAGTACCTAAATTAAATAAATTGGAAAAGCATTATTTTCAGTTCTCGTGGTAAATTCATCAGTTTTTTGTGCTGAATAAAACATAAAAAAAAAGGTACGAGAAATTTTTTTCATTATAACTCCGTTAATTTTCGTGCAAATGACTTGAAAATTTCATTTGCAAGATTTGTTATAGTGCTTTAAAAAGTGTATGACATATTTTTTTTAAAAAACGTCAAATTTTTCAGTTATTTATCGTTAAAAACTCGAATCGTAATGTAAATTTGATGTCTAAAATGACTCAAAATGAGTTGATAAAATAGGGTACACAGAAGATTGAATTCATACCCTCCATCTTCTGTGTAGTCTAGTTTTCAGTTACGGTCGAATTTATTGCGTTTCCGAAAAATTCGTTTCCAATAACTTTTTTCTTGTGGTACAATTTACAAAAATTATCTTTGAATTTAAAATTTTCGATTCTTTATCATGTTTTGATTTCCAAAGCCAAGGTGAAAAGTTGTAAGTAAGATGTCCCCTCTAAATGTAACAACTTTTACTTCGTTTAACACCTGGTATACCGTGACTACTTTCAAAAGACAATAGACTATTATTACTTCCGGTTCAGTTTATACTGTAACCGTAACAAATAGAAACAATAACAACTTTAGAAAATTAATGGTCTGACCATTAAAAGGTCATATTCGTAACGCCTTGGTACATTGTACGTATGCTGTGCTTGGTATACAATATTTTTTATTACTAAATAAAAACATATATAAAATTGTTCTTTGAGTTGTTTTTATATATGTTTTCCTTGAATATAGGCAGCCTAGTCAGTCATCTTTTTCAAGTAATCTCTTTTATAGACCTATACAATTTCTGAAATCGAATTTTTATTCTGTTTTTTCATATACTTACAAGTGTTTTTTTTTGTTTGTTTCTTATGTACACCAATGACTTATTTCTTTTTAATAATGTGTTCATTTCTTCAATTCTAAGTTGAATGTTCTTGCCTCATTTTTACTCCGAGGATGGCTAGGGTTATGTGTTTGACCAGTTTTTATGAATGTATATTCATCTGTTTCCTCATAACTTCTAAACTACTTAACAGCCAAAAATTTATTCAGAAATTCATCCCCTAAGGGGTTTAAAAGGGGATATGGATTTTGTATATGGGATTCCATGTTAATAATTTTATAGACCAATATAGATCAACGTATGTTATAATGTTATCAAGGTTTTTTTAATATACAATATTTACCATTTTCAAAAAATAATTATTCTTCTCACAAGTGGTATGATATGAATACTTGTTTATAAATCGAAAATCTCGCACAGCCAAAACTACCGGGACTAGGATTATGTAAATTTGCATGTGGGTTTTTTGCCACTCTAGATGAGCACTAAGGCAGAATTTTTGAAAATGTAGCTCAAGGTGGTAAAAAATCGGATGCAAAATGGTTTGGGGCAAAAGTTTATTTTACTTTTTTCATAAAAATTCATTCTTTAAGAGGGTCAAATTGGGAATGAAAGTTTAAATGAAACTCCGTAATGTTGGCGATGAAAAGGGGATGATAGTTTGTATGAAAATTCGTCATTTTTGAACTAACGGATAAACCGATTTTAAAAATTATTTCATTTTCAAAAGAGTAAGAGTTCCCCACCATCAAATTAAAATCCATAAAATTGTTAACAGAAGGGAGAATAAGTAAGGGCAAAGAAAGTGAGGGCTATAACGCGATATTCTTTGTTTTGAAAGAAGAAATTGCTCAGCAAAGCGGGCGGATATCTCCTAGTTAAATAATAAAATAAAAAATTAAGAAACTCAATCCAATCAACTTGTACAGAAGGTAGAAGCATGGCAGAAGGATTGATAATTTATCATACTTTCTAGATGTTACTGTAATTTTTCAATATATTACGTCTAATACGAGTGCAGAGCTCTCCATACTTACCAACTTATCATATGGAAGAAGATAAATTATTAAAAAAATGTCCTTGGGCTATTTTAAATGAATTTGTCTTCCTAGTATGAATTGAAAAGAAAAATAATTATTGTTATAAAACTCTAACTAAAAATTATAACTTCCACAATAAAATATCACAATTTTAATGCATAAAAGTTACTTGCAATTTTATACCGATTTCATGCTCCATAAATTTTATTGGTCTTGTTATTTTCGATTCAGGTACACCTATTTTGTTGTCTAGACATTTTATTGGGGAAAATTTTTATTTTTACCTAGAATATATCGTTCAAACTGAAAAACATCGAATTTGAGAAAAAACTTAAGAATATTTATAACATTTATATGTAGAAGGTCTGGGTATAGTATGTGTACGTACATGAAGACATGAGAAGAGAGTATCATATCACTATCATTATATTAAAACCGATTTAGTGGAGAGCCGTTAGATTTATACCTCGGAATCCAGAGACAGTCAATGAATATTTATAAAAACTGTTCGATTGCATTGTGTAAAGCTTACTTAAAAAAAGTTAAAAACAAAAATTTGTGCGATTCTAACCAGGATTGGGAACCACCGCTTCTCGGGGGTGGAAAAGTATATGCAGAAAATGACAACCGGAATTGATATAGAATTTCTAAGCAAAAACTGTTATTGAAACATATTTCGAAAAGTCAACCGTTTCCGACTTTTGGCGATTAAACAACTTTTGTTTGAAATATTTTTTTGTAAACCTCACTGTTTACACACGAGGGCGCAAATGAAGGGCAAATTTTAAAGTTTATATTATATGGAAATATCTGTTATGAATGTGTGGCTATCTAAGAGTGGATATTTTTCTGCACTTAAGTGACGTCAAAAAACAAACGATTGCGTCATCAACACTATCTCTACATGGTATTTCAAGAATTAAATCAGTCAATTGTTTGATTTCACTTGTTAATTCAAAATTTCACCTTGAAAATCGTTCTTCGGGGCTTTTTTGAATCGCTGATCACGAACTCGAGTTCAAAAAGCAGTATAGACGGTGCAATCCCATTAAAACCACCCCTAGAAGTGATAATGATATTTTTCGGCTTATTTACTGTATTATTAAGTGTTTTTATCAGGTATATCGACTGCAGTGATTTCTCATTACTAAACTAATTTGTTAAGCTTCTTATGAATAATAGTGGAAGTTACATGATGTATTATATTGAATCAGTATTTTCTATTATTTCATTAAAACAGGATAAAGTTTTTTAATGAAAATTTATTTATATTTTTTAATTATATTATAATATATATTATAAAACTTTCATAATTTAAAAAAAAATTAATTTATTGTTTTTGTATGTTTTTTATGTTTTGTTTATTTAAAAAAGAAAAAAATGAAATATATCATTTAAATGTTT
The DNA here is from genome assembly GCF_905475395.1 of Chrysoperla carnea. NCBI lineage: Eukaryota > Metazoa > Arthropoda > Insecta > Neuroptera > Chrysopidae > Chrysoperla > Chrysoperla carnea. The sequence continues at coordinate 1,099,037 of NC_058340.1, forward strand.
GTGAAAAAATGTCAGAAAAATCCTGCTGCTTACCAGTTTTATTTAAAAAAAACAAGTGTTGGGAAGTTTATTTTGTGAAATACAATTTTTAATTGTAAATTATCAAATTTATATGTTATTTAACTTATGTAACTTAGGAAGTTAATGTAATGGGTCCGATTTTCAACATACCTTTACGTTTCATATTCCACAAATTTGAAAAGTATGGCCCAAATTTAGTAGAACTACATACTTGATTTATCAAAATTGGATAAAATTTCGATGTAATAGAGCAAAATTAAATATTTTGAATTTTGATGACGTCATCAAGTTCAAAAATTCGATTTTTTTAATAACACAGGCAATTTTGATCCGATCTTATTGGAATTTTTTTTGAAACCCACTAATTTTGGGTCATTCTTTTCAGCTGTGAAGTCAGTTTTTCGCTAGTTATCACTTATGTGCTTATTTCCGAAACCAGACCTACACATTATTGAAACCTATTAGTGCTAGGTTAATTTTGTACACAACTTTGAAAAATATGGCCTAAATTTAGTAGGATTACATACTTGGTTTATCAAAATTGGCTAAAATTTCGATGTGATAGAGCAAAATTAAATATTTTGAATTTTGATGACGTCATCAAGTTCAAAAATTCGATTTTTTTAATAACACAGGCAATTTTGATCCGATCTTATTGGAATTTTTTTTGAAACCCACTAATTTTGGGTCATTCTTTTCAACTGTGATGTCAGATTTTCGCTAGTTATCACTTATGTGCTCAATTCCGGGACCAGACCTCCACATTCTTGAAATCTAATAGAGCTAGGTTAATTTTTACCACAAATTTGAAAAATATGGCCTAAATTTAGTAGGATTACATACTTGGTTTATCAAAATTGGCTAAAATTTCGATGTGATAGAGCAAAATTAAATATTTTCAATTTTGATGACGTCATCAAGTTCAAAAATTCGATTTTTTAAATAACACAGGCAATTTTGATCCGATCTTATTGGAATTTTTTTTGAAACCCACTAATTTTGGGTCATTCTTTTCAACTGTGATGTCAGATTTTCGCTAGTTATCACTTATGTGATTAATTCCGGGACCAGACCTACACATTCCTGAAACCTATTAGTGCTAGGTTAATTTTGACCACAAATTTGAAAAATATGGCCCAAATTTAGTAGAATTACATACTTTGTTTATCAAAATTGGATAAAATTTCGATGTGATAGAGCAAAATTAAATATTTTGAATTTTGATCACGACGAAAATTTGTTCGAGCGTCAATATTTTTAAGCGTTACAAACTTGGGACTAAACTTAGTATATCTTGATATACAATATAATAATATATAATAATAATATAATTATATAAATGGAACGCGAAGGAGGATACTTTGGGGCAAAAACTAAACTGTTTTTACTTACGTCAACAATAATCATTGTAACGTAATGTATGAAAAGTAAATGCTCTGTATTAATTATTTTGTTATAAATGTTTCAAATTAGCAAATAAAATATTTAAGTACATGACTGGTTAATTTGGATAACAGATAACGTGTTTTATAAATAGGATTTGTCCAATTTAATTTAAAATTGAACTGGTCAAAACATCCCCTTCGTTAACAATTCAATCCTAAACAGTTATCTTCAGTTCGTTTTTGTCTCAACGTATCCACCTCCGTGTTGCATACATGTAATTACTATTTTACAAAATTGTTTAAATATACTCTCGGGAGTGATTTTTTGAACCTTTTCCCTTATTGAAAATGATCATTAACATACATATCGAACTTTCTCAATTTCTGGACATTCTGTATATTCGATGTCAAAAGTGAATAACTGAATTAATATTTTTGAAAGCAGAGCCTTTTATAAAGAATAAATTTTTTTCGTAAGCCTTATAATAAGAAAGTTTTCCATATGTAGCCAATTTAACTAGACACCCTGCTGTATATTACAAATGTACAAGATATAAAAATGGATCTTAGCTACAGTTTAAATAGGTCTGGTGGTTAAAGGGTGGTTAAAAATTAAATACCCTATATACATATTTCTAATAGTTTCAATCGGTTAAATATTATACGAGTCATTATCTAATTACTTTTTAGTTGTACAACAAATTGATGGTTTTGTTATTTATCAAAAATATCAAAAAGACAGACACTTTAAATGACTTTTAATTCAATTAAATAATTACAATAAAAGCAAAGGATTAAATTTATATTACCATTTTATATACATATAATATACATATTATGTGATGGTAATGTTGGTATATATATGTTTGATTATTTCAATATAAATGTTACCGTAAATACACAAAATTCAATTGGCATTTGGCTAGTTTAAAACGAGCAGTTCTTATACCATGTATATATGAAATATACATAGTATATTAAGTTTAGTCCCAAGTTTGTAACGCTTAAAACTATTGATGCTACGAAAAAAATTTTGATATAGTTGTTCATAGAATCATTTAATTAGTCCATTTCCGGTTGTCCATCCGTCCTTCCGTCCGTCCGTCTGTGGACACGATAACTCAAAAACGAAAAAAGATATCAAGCTGAAATTTTTACAGCGTACTCAGGACGTAAAAAGTGAGGTCAATTTCGTAAATGAGCATCATAGGTCAATTGGGTCTTGGTTCCGTAGGACCCATCTTGAAAACCGTTAGAGATAGAACAAAAGTTTAAATGTAAAAAATGTTCCTTATCGAAAATTAAACAACTTTTGTTTGAAACATTTTTTCATAAACATCACTGTTTAACCGTGAGGGTGCCAATTAGGCGGAAATTTTATAATATGTACTATACTTGATTATCAGTTATGTATGTGTCACATGTTTGGATGTGTAATGTGATAAAGAAATCAACACTGACTATGCATGGTATTTCAACAATTAACTCAGTCAATTTTTTGTTTTCACTTGTTTTTTTTAAGTTTATAGTAGTAGTAAATATTAATTTCGTACATTTGTGGCCACAAATATAAATTTAAATTTTACTTAATGGTTTTTACACATATAACGATTAAATGATGTAGTTTTTTGTCACAAACATTATAAACACAATATAAAACGTCATAAATGATAAGGGTTTTTGCTTTTGTTAAAAGTAAATCTATTTGCAAAACAACATCATTTTATATTTCAATTCATAGACAATCTTTTGTTAAACTTTCTATAAACTTTTCTATTAAAAAAAAATATTTTAACCGTTGTAATTTTATTATGGTCTTTCAGTCGCCTTTCTGCCCTAATTTACGACTATGCCTAACAGAAGTATCCACTTGTATTTTTTACAATTTTTGATAAATTAATATGAAATCTTAAAATCATATAATGTTTTACACCATTAAAAAAGTGTATGTTAAAATTAACGGAATAAAAAAAGTCTACTTAGGCAAACTCAATTAATTTTAATTTTGACTTCGTTCAGCATATTTTGACGAGAAATTAATGCGGCATCATGCTTGATTTGGACTGTGAAAGTCTAAATTCATTAAGGATGTATGAGCATGGTAGTGGGGGCACAAATTTAAAAATAGATATTTTCAATTTTGATGATAAATTTATATTATTACTTGACGATATAAGACGAAAAGTAAGAATAAAATTTTTCGATATCAGATCTGGCCTAATTTTCAAAATATCGAAAATTGAAAATTTTGTTTAATTATTTAGCTTTCGATATTTCGAAAACCAAGACACATATCGAAAAATTTTATTCTTATTTTTCGTCTACATTCATGAAGTTATAACAAAATTCATCATCAAAGTATAAAAGATAAAAATAATTTCAACCCTTAATCTACCCTGCTCTTACATCCCTTATATGGATGGTGACACTTAGTTTTTTTCTTTTCTAATTCATTGCTAATATGTTTACTTTCTATTAAAAAGTTTTTTTTTAATTTGTTTTCATTCATTCCAAATGCAAATTATCAAAAACTTCCAAAATATGTCGTTTTTTGAGATTCCTCCATAAGAGCCAATGTATTTTATATCGATTTTTAATGACTTTTTTCTTAAAAATTTGCACGGATACCTAAGCTGAAATTTTAACCACATATTCTTTGAGTAAAAGATTACCTACAAACAAATTTTGAGCCTTTAAATCAAACATTGTTGTCATGCTCATACATCCTTAGAACAGAATAAAAATGGATTTTGAAAATAAAACTTATTACAGAGATTTGGGTTATGAAGTACGTATTTTCTTTTTATCCCGTACTCTCTACCTTCAATTCTATGCCCTTTGCTCTAGCCGCAACCCACCCGCTGTATAACTTCAAACTTTAAAAATACAATTTAAGCCTTCACCTTTGTCTCGAACAGCCCCTCCCCCAACACTCGCAACATACATAATGCTTATTTTTAAAATAAATCCCTCAAATGCCATTCCATTCCCTTAACTTCCGTATTTTCATAGCTTAAACAGCAGCTTTACTACCATGGCGTAGGTAGAAAGACGTCCTTCGACGACCACAAAGCTCTCTGTATTTGTAATGTAGTATAGACATTAGTTTAGAATGTATAAGCACAATGGTTTAAAATATCTATGTATTGTTAGAAATGTGGTTTTATTGTTATACAGAGAGGACCATTTTAATCTCTAATGGCTAATAGCTCGTGTCAAAGTAAGCCCATAAAGTTGATCTTCATAAAAAAACTGGCATTTTTGATTTATAACATTTTTTCCAGAATCGTTAGCTTTTGGAGGAAATGCGACTTAAGAAAGTCAAGTGAAAACAAACAATTGACTGAGTTAATTGTTGAAATACCATGCATAGTCAGTGTTGATTTCTTAATCACATTACACATACAAGCATGTGACACATACATAACTGATAATCAAGTATAGTACACATTATAAAATTTCCGCCTAATTGGCGCCCTCACGGGTAAACAGCGATGTTTACGAAAAAATGTTTCAAACAAAAGTTGTTTAATTTTTGATAAGGAACATTTTTTACACTTAAACTTTTGTTCTATCTCTAACGGTTTACAAGATGGGTCCTATGGACCCAAGACCCAATTGACTGACCTATGATGCTCATTTACGAACTTGACCTCACTTTTTACGCCTAGGCGCTACGATACCACAGACAGCCAGACAGACAGGCAGACACACACATAGCGGTCAAACTTATAACACCCCTTGTTTTAGTTCAGAGGTTAAAAAAATAAGAAATTGACAGATTGTTAATTATTTTCAAAATATTCTCAACATTCATGGCAAGGTGAATCCATTTATTAGTCGGATTTTGGGGTCGTTTTAAATTGTTTGACATGTTTTGGTTTTACCTCCCAGCCAGCAAACAAATTATAATGTAAAATCCCGTCTTGATAACTTTAATCGATTACCCTTGAATGACGCACAAAGTAAAAACAGGATACTAGTTTTGTACGATTTAAGACAAATTCTTGTAATGAAAGGAATAAAAGTTAAGAAGATTGAAAGATGATACAAAAATACAATTTTGGAACATATTGATGATATCTTGATGTTTAAAAAAAGACCATTTATAGTAAAGAAGTAAATCCATAGTCAACAAGATTCACGTACGTACGTTGGATGTTTTTATAATATCTTGACCAATAAAATTCAATGATAGATGATAAGAAATGTTGAATGTCGAATACAGGCAGAGCTTTATATAATTTGTTTCATTTAAAAGACAGACTTCATCGAATATATAAATGCTACATTACAGTCTATGCACACAGATACCACCAAATACATTACCACGAAATTTTCGAATGTTTTCAACATACATGAGAATACTGGGTGGCATACGAATTTAAACTACTGTGACGACATTGTAATTGGGGTTGACGACATTTTTTGTGTGGGTTTTCCCTAACTACGAATAATCACACAAATTAAAATCAAAATTTTTTTTTAAATTTGTTGCTTTCATTCAGAAAAAATGTCTGGAAACAAAAATTCAAATTATTCTTAGTTCGTTCCCACACATTTTTTTTTCTGGCCCGGGGAGGTAATGTGACGACATTGTAATTGGGTTTCTATCGAATGTATGTACATTCGATAGATACGACTTTGCTTTGTTGACAAACATTACCTTAGCAACGCCGGTTGTTTGTACTCTATATAATTGCGGAATAAATTCTCAGACATAGTTCTTTTGGTTTTATTTCGTATTTTATTTCAGCATTTTCAGATTTAAGAGCAACCTCTTACACTATCAACATTATTATGTTATTTCAAAATATTGAGTTTCAATCATTTAAGATAGTACGAATATCGAAGCAATTTTAGATTTAGGGTTGAAATTATTTGTAACTTGTTTTCAACTTATGATTATGAATTTTGATATAACTTCATGAATGTACGACCTCGACCTTATGCTCATACATCCTTAATTGATCGGACACAACGATTTTTTTGTTTTTAATAATTTATTAAGGTTTAAACTTTAACTTAAATAGTTTTTTTTGTACCATGTATATATGAAATATACATAGTATATTAAGTTTAGTCTCAAGTTTGTAACGCTTAAAAATAATGATGCTAGGAAAAAAATTTTGTCATAGGTGTTCATAAAATCACCTAATTAGTCCATTTCCGGTTGTCCGTCCGTCCGTCTGTGGACACGATAACTCAAAAACGAAAAAAGATATCGGGCTGAAATTTTTACAGCGTACTCAGGACGTAAAAGTGAGGTCAAGTTCGTAAATGAGCATCATAGGTCAATTGGGTCTTGGGTCCGTAGGATCCATCTTGTAAACCGTTAGAGATAGAACAAAAGTTTAAATGTAAAAAATGTTCCTTATAAAAAAATAAACAACTTTTGTTTGAAACATTTTTTCGTAAACATCACTGTTTACCCGAGTGGGGGTAAACTAGGCGGAAATTGTATACTATGCACTATACTTGATTATCAGTTATGTATGTGTCACATGTATGTATGTGTAATGTGATAAAGAAATCAACAGTGACTATGCATGGTATTTCAACAATTAACTCAGTCAATTGTTTGTTTTCACTTGTTTAACTGTGATAATTGGTCTATTGACGTGATACGCCCTGTAAATAAAATAGTGAATGATATGAACTGAAAATATAATAGAATGGTGCATTGCGCTCGATTTTATCTAAAAACGAACACTACTTTACTGTACCATTTCAGTGTACTTGTGCTATAACTGTAATTCTGTAGGTATATATATAGAATGAGCCATTTTAATCTATACATCTAAATATATTGTTTTGTAGTTAACCAATCAAAATAATAACTTAAACAAAAGTTGCAGAATTTGATAGGGACATTATGTTCTAGCATCAGATTATATGCCATTCTTGGGGTTTCTTTAATAGCTACTTTAGATCCTAAATGGTAAGAGATTGTTAAAGTTGAAGTTTTGTTAAATTCTATTTTTTCGAAAAACTTTACCTTTCGGAGGTAATTCGACTTAAAAATATGCCCTTCCATTTACTCGATAGAAAATACGCTAGCTACGGAAAAATGAAATTTGTCAAGGGCAATAAAAGTTGTCAAGGGCAATATAGGACATTATCCTGTGTCCATGACTTTGATATAAAATTTTCGATTAAATTTAAGCGTATTTTCTTTCGATTTAATGCAATAATGACATATTTTTTAAGTCGCCTTTCCCCCGAAGCTTACGTTTTTCGAAAAAATGTTTCAAATAAAAATTGATCGATTTTTTATGAGGACCAACTCTTTAATTTAAAATGTTTTTCTATCTCTTACCCTTTAGGATCTAAATTGGCTATTAAAGAAGCCCGAAGAACTAGGTACAATCTGATGTCAGAACATAATTTCCTCCATCAAACTCTACAACTTTTGTTTTGAGTTATTTTTTTTTGATTGCTAAACTACAAAACAAGATATTTTGTTGGTGTATATATTAAAATGGCTCACTCTGTGTATAGGTAAATGTATTTATATCGGTAGATAGGTAGGTATGATATACTTCCTATTTGATATTAACGTCGTACAACTTATACATGTCATATACATTTAGGTATATTGCAAGTAAATTGTTGAATTCATCATTTTATTATAAAATGTATTTAGATTGTTGATAAAATGTCATCATAGTCCTAGTCCATGTATACTTTATGCATACAACCGATATTATTATTGACTTTAGTTGCAATATTATAAAAATCAGATATGGTGCTCACATGGCACACCTTACACGCTTAGAACATTAATAATTGTTTCATGACAAGCAGGCCCAAGCAGACAAGCATGACAGGCCTAGGCCCGTGAGGCCCGGGCCTAAAATTTATGAAATGCCAAAATTTTAGAGTCACAAAAAAGTAAAGACAATCAATTATAAAAATTGGTTCAGAATAGTTTTTATAAAAAATTTTCGATAGAAAATTTTATTATCCAATTCATTAATCTACTTCTCAATCTGTGTGGGTAAGATGTTAATTTTTTAATAGATCAATGATATTCTTTATCGAGTAATGCTCTTTACTTTCTGTTCCTTTAGTGAGATTAATCTCACGTGTATGAAGCATTTTGAAATTATTTAATCCAAGTGACTTCTCAATTTGTTTTTAGTGTGAAATAAAAATACCGAGGATTTGTATGTCCCAGATTGAAAAAAAAAAGTTTGGAGACAAAGAAAAAAGTGTTGAATGAATATTCACGGAATCTTCGAGATGTTTATCCGAATGTGGACATTGGTCTCCGTATTTTTTTGAGTATTCCGGCCACAAATTGTTCAGGCGAAAGATCTTTTTCTACTCTTAAAAGGGTAAAAACCTTTTTACGCGCAAGCATGGGAAAAGATAGACCTAATGCACTTGCATTACTGTCTATTGAAGCCCAACTAGTCCAAGAAATTAATTACGACGACATAATTGACGTTTTTTGCACGGACCAAAGCCAGGAAAAAGAAATTTTAAAATTGATTAATATTAAAAGAAATATGAATTATTTATCTGTCTAAAGTTTATATATATATTTATCTGTCTTGTTTATCAGTAATATTTAAAAAATTATATTTCAATAAATTAAGTAACTTTAAAATAAAAAAGTGGATCCAAATAAATGAAATTCATTCTATCAAAAAGGGCGGTGCATCGAACGGGGCCTAGGGCGGCAGCAAGCCTACATCCGTCATAAGTCGAACTTTGTAAAATGAAAAATGCCGTTTTCTTGCGCGAACTCTAAAATACATGGTATTTCATATTATTTACACTTTGTTACTCAAACAAAATGTTATTTCTCTGCAACGTAATGACAGTACATATTTTTTCCTACTCTGTAAATCGAATTTTAAAAAGCAGACTCAGTAAGCCGTGGTTGGTGAAATATAACAGATCTTACTTGTATACTTCTGATCTCTAATCTCTCGAGTCTTTCTAAGTCAAAATTTGAGCAATTAAATCCCTTGTATCTCAAACTACTTGTTAAGTAGAAAACTGATTAATTCAAAAATTTTGGCCGTTCCTTTGTGATGCGAGTTAATGAAGTTCCACTGTAATTTTATATTTACTCTTCTTCTACTAAACCACCCAGATGTATTCTCACTTGAGATAAATGGTGAGACGATGAGTATCTATTGGAGGTACTTGGATAAGTAAAATTCCTTAAAAAATGGTTTGGAATCCTAATATAAAAGATCTCACCACAAGACGATGAAAATATAAATTTAAGTTTAAGTAAACATAATAATAAAATCTAGGCACGTTCCTGTGTTCCTGTGTTCCTGTGTTCAGTGTGTTCTCAAATCATCATCATCGTCATCGTTATTAGTGCCACAGGGTTAGATTTATTTACATTTCTCTTTTCAATGGAGTATTTGTACAAACCTTTTGACATTTTATTGAAAATATATTTTTATTTATTATCTACATTTATCATTGTTTAACGTATATTTTTATATCCTGTATATATGATAATATATCAAGGTATACTAAGTTTAGACCCAAGTTTATAACATTTAAAAAAATAAAATCCATTTACGTTTGTCTGTCTGAATGTGTGCCTCTCCACCACAGAGTGGAGTATTTATACCAAATTTCTGGACAAAAGTTTGAAAACTCAACTCTTTTGTTTTGCATTGAAAGTTGTTTTTTGGTGTAGTTAGATAACCACTCCCTCACAAATTGGTCACTTGAGTAACGTTAACCTTGCCCCCCGCTTGTTTTGTAAGCCGCAATCTTTCTGCTCTTATTAACCGTGTTATTCAATTTACTGTGTTTAATGTTACTATTAATATAATCATATAATTAATATAATATTTGTGGTTCATATTTGTTGTTAAAAAAGGTAACTTTTTTTCATTAAATTCAACAAACTCAAAGCTTTTTGTTCAATTGCCCTTTTTTCCCTTCATTGTGTTTTGTCCGGAAATTTGGTATAACACTTCATTGTAGCTATGTAAGAGTGACTTTCTTTACTTACATGAAGTAAAAAACCATTGAGTACTCAATACTGTCTATGCATGGTATTTCAACAATTAACTCAGTCAATTATTTGTTTTCACTTGTTGATTTTGTTTTTATAAATTTATTAATTGGGGTTTTTTCCTACTGCTTGCAACTATATACCAGACCTCTGTAGTAAATCTGTGTCATGGTCCGTATACCTACAAGCTTAAATGATGGTAGAGTTATTAAAATTCAATATAATACATTCGACGTGACAAACAAATAGATTTATTTTTTAGCCCCGTCTAAGGTGACTGACTACATACACTTCTGATCAGTTTTAAAGCAGTATTTCTAACAAAAGGTTTTTCTGTCGGATAGAATACTTTTCGCTCAGTGGGAGTGGTTTTTATTATCTTTATATATTGCTTTTTTACACGATCAAGTTGGTGGAACTAAAAGGATGAACAACTGATTCTTGGTTGAGTGGAAACAAGTCAAAGGAAAAGTTATAAAAAATTGCACAATACTCCGTTACTTTGAATTCAAAAATGTTGTTGGCATTGAAATGTATCACAAGCTATGTCGTTTTTACAAAAATGGTCTTACATTATTACTGAAGTTGTAAATTTTAAATGTAACTGTTGTAATTTGGGCATTTTGCTAAAAAGTATCATCTACTGTGTTTCCTGTCTGGCATCAATCGAAATATTACACGATTATTTGATTTGACAAATTTGGCTTCCATAGTATATTGTAAAAGTAAACATAAGGTCATTAATTACTAAAGAAATTATACCAAAACCAAATTATTCCATATGATTTCCAATCCTTCGATTAAAACTGGGGGGTTGACACAAGTTATACGAGTTTCCGGGCACTGCGGTAACCGTAATTTTGTAGAAAATCCTGAAGCATACTCTTCTTGGCAGAGAGCTATCATCCCCTGATTAAATTTTATGATTTTGCAGATATGACCTAAACGAAAAAAATCGAAAACCAGTATGACCTTTTTAGACTATACCTGTAAAATTGGGATGGAAAATTTTATGTTGAAAATGACAACAGGAATTGATAGAAGGGTGAATTCTTAACAAAAAAAGCCATTCAAACATATTTAAAAAAGTCAATATTTTCCGAGCTATTGCCGATTGAAATTCGTAGTATTTAATGTCCAATAACGGAAAAATTTACATTTTTTAGAAGAAAGTATATCATACACTTTTTAAAGTACTTTAAAAACCAAGAAATGAAAAAGTTTCAAGTCATTTGCATAAAAATTTTATAAAGATTCATTGACTGTCCCTGGATTCAGAGGTATAAATCTAACGGCTCTCCACTAATAAGAATTTGAAATTTTGTTCTGGCCTGATCTACAACGGTTACTCACGGGCTGTATGGAACATAATGACACAAACATCAAATAATGATTTGACCCGTTAGTTAAGTCAATTGCTTTTCTTCAATTATTTCCTGTTGAATTTTGAATTTAAAACTTCCAAAAACCCAAATAGTCAATTTTCTATGAAGTAAAAGTATTGAAAATTTATTTCGTTTGTTCGAAAATTAATAACATTTGTTATAAAAATTATTTTTAAAAAAAAGAAATAAATAAAATAAGTTGCCAACGTCACAAAAAACAAATTTTATTAATAAATCATATTTGTCAAAACAAACGTTAAAGCTTATTACACTATAGCATGATAGCATGATGTGAGCTTATCTATGCAAATTGTTTTTTTTTTTAAGAAAAAGATGCGTAATTTATTATTATCATTTTATACGACAGGTATTTTATTGTCTAACATTAATTTGCTGGTTATGTGTTTCATTCATGTACGCTCAACATAATTCATAAACGCGAATACATACCTTATATACCTAACATGTATACATTTTTACTTCCTATTAGAAAGTTTATGAACTTTTATAAAAATCGAAATCAAAAATTATGTGATATTCTCACGTTTTCAGCTTTCTATAATATACTTTACTTCTATAATATACAGCTTTCTATACTTACTGGATATGACCCCTTAAGATATATAAACTGATAGTGCTAGGCTAATTTTGATCATAAATTTGAAAAATATGGCCCAAATTTAGTAGGATTACATACTTTGTTTATCAAAATTGGATAAAATTTAGTTGTAATAGAACAAAATTAAATATTTTGAATTTTGATGACGTCATCAAGTTAAAAAATTCGATTTTTTTAATAACACAGGCAATTTTGATCCGATCTTATTGGAATTTTTTTTGAAACCCACTAATTTTGGGTCATTCTTTTCAGCTGTGATGTCAGTTTTTCGCTAGTTATCACTAATGTGCTCAATTCCGGGACCAGACCTCCACATTCTTGAAATCTAATAGAGCTAGGTTAATTTTGATCATAAATTTGAAAAATATGGCCCAAATTTAGTAGGATTACATACTTTGTTTATCAAAATTGGATTAAATTTAGTTGTAATAGAACAAAATTAAATATCTTGAATTTTGATGACGTTATCAAGTTCAAAAATTCGATTTTTTTAATAACACAGGCAATTTTGATCCGATCTTATTGGAATTTTTTTTGAAACCCACTAATTTCGGGTCATTCTTTTCAGCTGTGATGTCAGTTTTTCGCTAGTTATCACTTATGTGCTTAATTCCGAAACCAGACCTCCACATTCTTGAAACCTATTAGTGCTAGGTTAATTTTGACCACAAATTTTAAAAGTATGGCCCAAATTTAGTAGAATTACATACTTGGTTTGTCAAAATTGGATAAAATTTCGATGTAATAGAGCAAAATTAAATATTTAAAGAATATTGTTCCTTTTTTCCCAGCGGGAGAATAATAACCCCAAAAGGGGTATTAGTATATCTACATTTTTATTTCGCAACCGTAATCAGCAACCCCAAAAACCCGCGGGTATACACTATTGGTCCATATTTACAGAATTTTGGTGTATTTAGCCAGCGTTATACAGAATTTTCGTGTATCAGGATGGGAAGGGGGTATAAAAAAACCCGAGGATACTTTTTTGGTTCATTTTATCGAATATTTACAGAATATAACTAATTTGAATCAGCGGGGCAAATTACCACAAGAAGAGTAGAGTGTACTGAAATTCAGACTTCGAAATAGTAATCAGCGGCCCTAAAAACCCCCGAGTACACGTTTCTGGCCCATTTTGTTAAATATTTTCTTTAAGTTTTAAAATTTTCAAAAATCACCTCAGAAATGGATTCTAATAATAATTAGTCTTTGTTATGCTAAAAATGATTCGTCTAAAAGTAGGAACGCGCATTTAATTATTAGTTGTATTTTATTCATATCCAGTTATTTGTCATTTTTTTATTTAAATTTAATAAGTTTAAAGGGATGTTTTATTATCATATTTTCAGCACTTCATAATGAAACCATAACATCTAGACATACCTACATTCATCAACATATCATCATGGTATTCTATCGTAACAATTTACCATTGCATATGATATTAATTTACTTGTGTAAAGCTTTAACGATGTTATTAATTTTTACGAGGTGTTTTTAACAGCATTAATGAATATTTATTCTGTAATTTCATATACGTGTCTACCGCTATAAAAGTGTATTCTCTGACTATAAAATATTTAGAATGATGATAATAATGTTACTGTTACATTGTCTTATAAGATGCGTTGAAAATATACCCATTTTCTTTAAAAATATAAATCTAAATAAATATTATAAATTAAGAAAATATAAATGGATTAAAAAATGTGCAAGCCCCGTAAAAAATGATCCTTTGGGAACGCCAAGCATAATTTTTAACATAAAAGAACGAGAGATATGTAAGGCCAACCGATAGAATTATATTCCTTTCGTACCTTGGTACATTATAAATGTAGCGCTTACTTTTTTTCTTTACTTCTTTTTTTAAGATATTTTTCGGAAAATTTAAGGTATTAATTTGAGACGTTTTGATTTAAGGAATTTAAATGTAAAAAATGTTCTTTATCAAAAATAAAACAACTTTTGTTTGAAACATTTTTTCGTAAACATCACTGTTTACCCGTGAGGGTGCCAATTAGGCGGAAATTTTATAATATGTACTATACTTGATCAGTTATGTATGTGTCACATGTTTGTATGTGTAATGTGATAAAGAAATCAACACTGACTATGCATGGTATTTCAACAATTAACTCAGTCAATTGTTTGTTTTCACTCAAATGTTTATTATTTTGATAACGATGAAATAAGAAATATTAGATAATTTAAAATACTGATTATGGTGATGGGAGATGAGATCGTCTGCGTTGTTTAGTTTACTTTAGCTTTATTCCCGCAGCTTCTGCAGCATAGTTTTTTTTCTTGAATTTCTATTAAACTTAAAAACTGTATAAAGTTTTCAAACATTTTTATATGGCTAACCATGGATTTCATTTTATTATGACTGTACCCTTCTCGTACCGTATATACGCCTACTTCAATATAGATTATTTTTTTACTTGTCATCACTTTGAATACTTATACTCTTGCGTATAAAATAAAATATGCTTAGGCATTCTTACATTCTTTTGTAATACTAACTGATACCCGTGATTACGTACATAATAAATTCATGAGAAGATAAATAAGTTTCATGAGAAGATGCTTTACTAAAAACTTTTGAGCTTTCGACTTGAAGTTGTGGCAAATCTATTGGCTAGAACTAATTGTAATTTATGAGAAGATAAATAAGTTTCATGAGAAGATGCTTTACTAAAAACTTTTGAGCTTTCGACTTGAAGTTGTGGCAAATCTATTGGCTAGAACTAATTGTAATCCGAGTATATTTTTAAGATCACAACGCCGCCATAGTAAAAAAAATGAACTTTTAATTAGGTCACCCTTTATAACGTAAGTTTTTTGAAATATTTGAATACATAACACATTAAATTATCAAATTGTCCAGTTTTTACATTCCGTAACACACTATTTAAAAAATTTTATTTTATTCTATAACTAATGTGCTATAGAATGAAAAAACTGGTCAAATTGATAGTTTAATATTGTAACATATTCAAATATTTCAATAAACTTGTAATAAATTAGAGTAGAGACCAAAATTTAAAAAAAAAAATAAATAAAAAGGTAAATTTTTTCATGAAAATTCGTAAATGGGTATAAAAAAACATTCTAAGCAACTTTTTCTTATAGTTCTTTTCGATACGACTTCTCGAAGTCCTTTTTTTTCTTAACTTTGACCGCTTTCAAGTGATAAATGCACATAACAAAAATATACTATTGTTATATAATATTTTACATATAATATATAAATATATTCAAAACAAGGGACCATATTATACTCTTGTGCATTATAAAAATTGTAAAATACAAAAATAGGTTTTTCAATCTAATCAAAACACACTGCAACAAAATAACAAAACTTTTCAGCATATTTATATTAAATATACTGTTCTGTTGGTCTAGCAGCCAAATTTATCCAAGTCATTTGTTTACAATCCTATTTTGATATGAAAGCTTCTTTTATTGTCTGCCTTCTTCTTTAAAATTTGATGCTCAAGATATATTTTCCTAAATGCTCCTCTGTACACGTCATGTCAGTTGTAAATCAGAAAATTGATTTTTATGATTACAAGTATGTATGCAGGTATATAATTCCTAAAAGTTATTAAGATATTGTCCTATTAAGTTAGATGAAATTTCATACGATTTACAAAAGTTTTGGGTACAGAAAAACCATCGCTCCCAATATCTAGCTTTTTCCTTGTATATTAAAAATTTACGTAGAAATTCAGATGCGCAGTGAAAAAGATTGATTTCTGATTTTTCACAATTTTAGAGTAAAACCCGATAAGTCCACAGTTATCGGGTGTAAATTTTCTGATCGATTTATATACATTCATTTTTTCTTCTATATTTTCTTAAAAATCTACATCAATCTGATGTTTTTTTTTCTTTCTTAAAAACTGTGTATTTTAGGGAAGAAATGCTTTGAATCAAAGTTGTTTCGCATAAAATATCCACCCCATGTGCATTTTTTGATTTTTCCCAAGCTTTTACTTTTTGGGAAAAAATATCTAATGTATAAAAATCACGTGTCACGGTTTGTTTTGTGTCTATAAACTCCTCCGAAACAACTTGACCAATTTTAATAAATTTTCATACCATATGTATATGAAATATATCAAGGTATACTAAGTTCAGTCCCAAGTTTGTAACGCTTAAAAATATTGATGCTACAAACAAAATATTGGTATAGGTGTTTATAAAATCACCTAATTAGCCCATTTTCGCATGTCTGTCCGTGCGTCCGTCCGCCTGACTGACAACACAATAAATCAAAAACGAAAAAATATATGAAGCTGAAATTTTTACAGCTTGGTCAGGACCTACAAATTGAATTCGATCTTGTAAAGGAACAACATAGGTCAATTTAGTCTTGGGTTCGTAGGATCCATTTTGTAAACCGTAAGAGATAGAACAAAAGTTTATGACATATATGTGTAGCTATCTTTGAGTGTCCATCTTTCGTTACTTACATGACATAAACAACAAACGCTTGCGTAATCAACACTGTCTATACATGGTATTTCAACAATTATTTAGTCAATTGTTTGTTTTTACTTTTTTTTAAATTTAATTATTGGTTGTCACGGGCTATTCTAGTGCAAGTTATAAACATGAAGGAGTTGTACTCAGTTTCTAAATATAATTGACGAAATGCTAATAGAAATTATCAGCAGAAGAGGTGGTAATACACATATATGGTATCAAAATGGGCTCTTTTGCCTAAGTGTGTCTCTCGTGGACAGCTAATATTTCCTAACCTTACCTTATTAACCAATGAATATAATAGCTTACTGAATCAGGAATTGATTGAATCGGCCACCATATGGTCTCTTATTAATATTGTTTTATACTTATTTCAAATTTTAATTTGATTATTTTTGACCATCAGAACGATCTTCTTAAGAGCACATAGAGAAAAGATAAAATCTTAAATCCTATTATGAAAAAATAACGTTTTTTTTTATTTGTCCATGTATTTAAAATAAAATCCAGTATAGTTATTATTTCTAAGTACTTTGTTACATGAAAATAAGAGGATCAACAATGAACAAACAAAGATAAGATTTGTTTTCTTATATTTAAAGAATATGGGAAAAAATTCATATTTAAAAAATAAAATTTAATAATATTTCACATTTGTGATTTTCAATTAAAATAATTCTTCTCCTAACAAGTGAAATTTACTAAAAATAAAAACCCCCGGCAAATGTTTCGGGTACGGAACCCCAAATTCGCACTTTAGCTAAAAACACTCCGTTAAATTACCTTTTTTTGAATCGAATTTGAAGATCATCCCGTCTTTTTAATTGTTTCGAATTCGGAACCTTAAATTCGCACTTGAAACATGACTTTCATTAAATTATCTAAACTAAAAATATCAAAAATCAGTTTGTCCGTTTAAGACCTACGATACCACAGGTAGACAGGCAGACACACACGAATAGTGGTCAAACTTATAACCTCCTTGTTTTTGGTTCGGGGGTTAAAAATGAAACACATTTTGAAAGATTTTTAAAATAAAGAATAAGTTACACAACAGTTATAAACATCAATTTTCATATGGTATAAACAAGAAAAAAAATTTTTTTTTAAGTGGTTTTTTTTGAATAATTTTTAAACGGCTGTATCGATCAATTCCAAATTCCTAATCAGTTCTCAACATCAAAAAACCACGTCGATCACCACCAGTCCGGCCAAAATCGGTTTATTCGTTCGTGAGTTATCGTTGACGAAAGAAAACCCAAAAAAGCGTTTTTTCGGAATAACCTCAAAATTTTTTGTTCTATCAATTGAAACTTTTTCATGAAGCTTCAAAAACTGCGTCGAATGTCACCAACCGCGTGAAAATCGGTTTATTCATTCAAAAGTTATCGCGATTTGAAAATTTAAAAATAGTGTTTTATCAAACACTAAGATCACATCTAATTACAATAAAATGCGAGTGGATATAACATCAGAATAGATAAAATTTTTTACACGTTATGAGTCAATACTTAGCGGGAAGTTACAGGGATGAGTCTGCTGGGTCAACCGTTTTCCAAATTTTTTTAAAAGAGATGGGCGACAACAATTTTTGTTTTGGTATAAAGTTAGTTTTTCATTTTTATGGGTAATATGGTAAATTCGACATCAAGCAACTACCGTATTGAGTCAATAAAGAATCTGTTACAATATGTGGATTCGCATATCCATTATAAACACAACTATTTGAAAACATCACTTGAAGAATTGGAACACTAAGTTTTGAACTGTCAAAATGGATATGAGAGTGCATCCAGAAAGAGTAATATAGCAAGTGAAGCTAACAGTAGGTAACAGTCGTCATGGTTTGTTTACAGTCAACTCAACTCTACATACAGTAAAATGCTACTTGTATGATGGTTGTTGGCTGTTGCCTTGCTCAAAATGATGATGATATTGATTCTCCGACGTACAAACATATAGTTTAAACACACGTTTCGTTCGTTTTCGGTACACACTTCTAGAGATGTAAACATACGTATGTATATGTATGATGTGTACATTATATTTTTATACTATATAACGAACGGGTGATCCAATTTCAACCTTCGAATATTTTATCGAAACTCATTTTAAAGGATAATGAGCTACTATTTGTTTTTTTGAAGTGAAACATTCTTTAGCGGCATTGTACACTTTTTTTGTAATGGGTAAAAAATGTTAAACTCGCGTCAGGACACGTGGCCTGATCGAAAATTCGTTAGACCATGTCACAGTCAGTACACAGGTTCGCGTCCGATCACCGAAGCTAAGCAACATTGAGCACAGTCAGTACTTGGATGGGTGACCGCTTGCATTGGAACACTGTGCGGTTGCCTTTTTATTAAAAATATAATTTTGTTTTGTTTTTTTTTTTAAGTGAAAATTTCTTTAACGGCATTGTACACTTTTTTGTAATGGTTGAGAATGGCTACCTACCTACCCATTCTCAACTCTATGTATTGGAGCTTTTCAAAAAATATAATGTTAAATGCTGTCCTAATTTGGACCCTCTCAGGAAAACAAGGATATTTATGAAAAAATATACCAAACAAAAGTTTTACTTTTAGATAATGAACATTTTTTGCAATCAATTATTTTCCTATCGGTTACGGCTTAAAATATGGGTTCTACTCATGAACATTTATAAGATTTTTAGCTCGATATCATTTTTCGTTTTTGAGTTATGACGGTGACAAACAAAAATTGATTAATTAAGTGGTTTTATGAACACTTATACCAAAATTTTGTTTTGTAGCATCAATATGTCGAAGCGTTACAAAATTAGGACTTTACTTAATATACTCACCGTGACTCACCTTATATACGGTAAAAAATGATGCTTAATTTTTACTCAATTGTATTTCCTACAAGTTTTCTTCTTATAAAAATTGTCCTTAAATTAGTCGAGAAATTTTCACAATTGGAAACGTTAATTAACGAAGCCCTAGTTGGTTTTTGAAAATATTTATGCAGAATATGAACGTTTAAAATTCCTTATTAAATAAAAAAGGAGATATAAATAGTGACGTCATTGATTACCATATAGATTACATATAAAACTCTATTTTGTTAGAAAGAGACTGGCAAGAATCTTTGAATGCTTATAACTTGTTCGTTTTTTAATCAAATTTAATTTCACTTTCGAATTTTGCTATGGTATCAAGTCTACTTTTATATTTTATGTGTAATGTGGCTAATTTGATATCAGATATCTATCCCCTTACATCACCTGTTCATCAATGTTCAAATGCTGTGTACTCCGCGCACTAATTGGCATATTTATCACTACATATTATAAAACAAAGTCGCTTTTTCTGTCCCTATGTCCCTTTGTACGCTTAAATCTTTGAAACTACGCAACGGATTTTGATGCGGTTTTTTTTAATAGATAGAGTGATTCAAGTAGAAGGTTTTTATGTATAATACATCCACATTATAGTAGAGTAAGGGGTTGAAATAAGGGTTGAAAGGGATATGCTTCAAAAACTAAAAAAGTTGTGCATCGATTAAGCTCAAATATTGACACGATATACAACCAGCTTCAAAGATCTATTGTTTTTATCTACTTTTAACCATCGGAGGATAGAAAGGTGTAGCGAGAAAGTGGGAAGAAATTATCGAATATTTACAAATATACCTAAGTGGGGTATCAAATAAAAGAGCATGACGTGTACATTACAAAACTGTTATCCCACGCAAGGAAATGTGGAGGGAGGGGTGCAAGTGGGGATGTTGCACAGCAAAGCGGGTAGTTCACAGCTAGTTTCTCTATAGAAATGGATTTGGGAAATATTGTTGGTATTTTAAAATTCGGTACCAGAAAAATACAAAGTATGTTCGGAGCAGAGGTGAAACCTTCGCTGAATTTTCAAATATTATAAATTGAAATTGAATCACCCATTACATGTAAAAATACACATACATATGTGAGTGTATGTATCTCTATGTACCTATGTATAGTTTCATAGAATGAAAATGTTTTTAATAAGTTTCTTATGAAAATTACTGCTTAGTGAAATAATAATAATGTTTTATAAACTCAAACGATTCTAATGAAAAACAGTATAGCTCTTGTTCTATTCTTAATGAAAAGATGTTGCGTGGTTTTAAAAAACCAATAAAAATTGAATTCAACAAGTTTCTAGCTTTGAAAAATATTTTTTTAACAGAAAGTCATTCAAATAATTAGGGTTGGCGTTATGATCAAAGTAGATTTACAACAAGTTCTTGGTTTTTCTCCTTTTAAAAAATATCAATAGGTTGAAAGCTATGACATCACAGATTATTTTTAGACACAAATTTTTACAATTTAGGTCTCTGAAGGTGCCTAACTCCAGGTGACTCTACACGTTGTAATGGTGTAGTACCGTGGTCTGTGGACACGATACCTCAAAAACGAAAAAATATATCAAGCTGAAATTTTTACATCGTACTCAGGACGTAAAAAGTGAGGTCAAGTTCGTAAATGAGCATCATAGGTCAATTGGGTCTTGGATCCGTAGGACCCATCTTGTAAACCGTTAGAGATAGAACAAAAGTTTAAATGTAAA
Organism: Chrysoperla carnea; assembly: GCF_905475395.1. Lineage (NCBI taxonomy): Eukaryota > Metazoa > Arthropoda > Insecta > Neuroptera > Chrysopidae > Chrysoperla > Chrysoperla carnea. Next base: position 1,120,510 of record NC_058340.1, read on the forward strand.
AATGTCCTTATCAAAAATAAAACAACTTTTGTTTGAAACATTTTTTCGTAAACATCACTGTTTACCCGTGAGGGTGCCAATTAGGCGGAAATTTTATAATATGTACTATACTTGATTATCAGTTATGTATGTGTCACATGTTTGTATGTGTAATGTGATAAAGAAATCAACACTGACTGTGCATGGTATTTCAACAATTAACTCAGTCAATTGTTTGTTTTCACTTGTTTTTAAATTATTCTTAAACTCACGGCAAGCTGAATCAAGTTTTAGTTTCGTAGGTAACACATCGGCGGATTTTCACTCGTTTTAAATTGTTGCAACTTTTTTGGTTTTACTTCTCAACCGACAAACAAATTATAACGTGCGATAAGGAATATAGTTCCGAAAACAAAGTACCTACGTTTTTGAAGTAACTTATATTTAGCTTTAAAATATTTAGGCTCGAAAACGCACTTTTAAGTTGCCAAGGTTGGCCTCATTAAGTTTATTTTAGTATAGTTGAAGCTACCTGAAATTTTTCAATTTCCTTTTTTTATTTTGGAGAAAAAGGATACCAAAATTTTATCCTGGTCTGAGCCTCCACGGGTTTCAAATAAAACTTTTTTTTTAAGGATTTTAACTTTTGTTCTATTTTTATTTTAAAATTGACATATTTCGGTCAATTTTTAACCAGAAAGACGAATAAAAACAAGTTCATCAATTAATAATGGTTTCATTAGTATTTGTAAAACACATGTATTAAAAATTTATTTATTCACTCTACGTTCAAAATACTTTCAATTTTATTTTGTCTGGCAGAATAATATTCTTTCAATTTTTACATAAATATATAGAATGGGTACTTAAAGGATATAAAAACCAAATACAGCAGTAAAAAGGAAAAAATATTGGCTATTAAGATTTTTTGTTGTTGTTCCTCGAAACTCGTTATATTCTGTTTTGAATTATCTTGAAAAAAGATGTGTGAGCTTTCTAACTACTGTAATGCTCAAACCATTAGGGCATTAAGGTATTAAAATATATCGTATTAATCATATTGCATGTTTCCTTAGCACATACTTGCCGTGTAATAAATAACTAACAACAAATAACAGTTCGCTCTCTTCAGGCTGTTTCCACCTAATAAAAGAATCTATTTTATTTTGTTTTTTTTTTCTTATTATTTTTTCTTGTCTTGTTAATCCTTAGGCATTACTATAAGTACAATTATGAGAAGCTAAAAGTTAAAACGATGTTTTTTTTTTTAGGTGAAAAGACATGAAACCACTATTAAGATTTTGAGATAAGACCGTACGGTAGTTGTATCATATTCGTGGTCCAATTCGCCAGATTTGCTTTCGCGATGAGGTTGAGACAACCTCCTATCGGTTGATATTAACAATTTTTTTCATTGTAATTGCTAGATCCCTCAGTAGGAATAAGAAATATATTTTTTAAAAGATATTTTAACATAGCACAAAATCCCCACTTCAACCCCCCCCCTGCTATTTTTAATTATCTTTACTAAAACATTCTAGTAAAGTAAAAGTTACAAAGGTCATATTCAATTATTTGTATAGCTGAAATATTTCGTTAAAATATTGTTTGTATTGCATTGTTATGTACTTAAAATATTTTGAATAAAACAAAATAGCTAATACTTTAACATAAATAAAAGGGTAGACTTTTGTACCTAGGATAATTTATTTTGTAAATGCCACTAGTTTCTTGAAAAACATTCCACGAGACAGTAAGCAGGCAAATTTACTTTCCAGAGCTACATATCTTTGCTATACATATTCGTTTGTAGACTTGCTTTCCCGTCTCCTTGGCAACTATTTATATTAACATATCACAATGTAACTTCTAGCCTTGAATGCCCAACTTTAACAGCCTCGACAACATTTTCTTTTTTATTATACCAAAGAGCGAGCAATCGATTGAATGGTTATCCATGTACTTATATTTTTACAGTCGAATGGACCCTCTATTTGATTTGTGCCAAAGATTTTGCAATGGTTTATTTATTTATATATAGAATATTGGAGAGGTAAATACTTTGGTAAATCATACAATGTTCTGTATCAGTGATCAACAAAAATAATTGTTTCTTTTATCCTTTTTTCAATTCACCATGCCTGTTATCGGAGTCAATTAAATAAGCAGTTAAACCTGTTATTAGACGATGAAAGAAAATCTATCAGGCAAACTTGTACGGTTTTAATTGCTGCCAATAAAAAATGGCAATACATAGTCGGTGTGGTACTGAATTCGTGTGAATGCGACCCCTTTAGTCCACACAACTTAACTCTCAGAGGGGGGAAAACATTTAAAAAAAGTTCTTGTTAGTCTTCATAGATTATTCCCAGCCCAGTCAATGTTAATTTCATAACGGGTTTGCGAGATAATCGAGATGAAAGAATCCGAACGAACAAACGCACATACGTACACACACACACAGGAATGAACAGAGATACAGTCTAGGATGAATACACACATACTCCCCTTCATTAAAGATAATCTTCTAAATCTACAGATAAAAATGAACCCTTATTTTTTCAAGTAATCGAATTTCGCGTGAACGGATGGAACAATTTCACTAATTCTTGTTTTCTTGTGTTAATTATTGTTAAGAGAAAGTTTGCATGATTGACAATATTAAGGAAATTGAGCGAAACATTAAAAAATTAAAAAAATATGTATAAAATGTAAAAAATGGTGGAAATGCAAATAAATAACGCATTACCTTGTATCTTCATATGTAATATGTATTTATTTGCGCTCCCACCATATTTATCAAATATTGTGAACAGGTATTTAAATAGTATTGAGATATTATTTATTATTTTTCAGGTATTATAAATAGGTGTTTTTTTAAGGCTATCCAAGGCTGTCCAAGAGATAGTAAAATTTGTAATTAGCGGCCGGGCATGCACATAAGACTAATGCACTAATCCACATGTTTAACTATTAATGAATTGGAGTTGCACGTTTAATAAGATTATTAATTACTGGTCAATTGTTACAATTTAATAAATTGTAGATGAAACAAAGTTAACCGATTTATCTAGTGCAATATATAACTTAATCTTTTATGGAAACTAAATAGTGAATAATGAACTTTTTATACCATGTATATATGAAATATGCATAGTATATTAAGTTTAGTCCCAAGTTTGTAACGACTAAAAATGATGATGCTAGGAAAAAAATTTTGTCATGGGTGTTCATAAAATCACCTAATTAGTCCATTTCCGGTTGTCCGTCCGTCCGCCTGTGGACACGATAACTCAAAAACGAAAAAAGATATCGAAAATTTTTACAGCGTACTCAGAACGTAAAAAGTGAGGTCAAGTTCGTAAATGAGCATCATAGGTCAATTGGGTCTTGCGTCCGTAGGACCCATCTTGTAAACCGTTAGAGATAGAACAAAAATTTAAATGTAAAAAATGTACCTTATCAAAAAATTAACAACTTTTGTTTGAAACATTTTTTCGTAAATATCACTGTTTACCCGTGAGGGGGCCAATTAGGCGGAAATTTTATAATATGTACTATACTTGATTATCAGTTATGCATGTGACACATGTTTTTATGTGTAATGTGATAAAGAAATCAACACTGACTATGCATGGTATTTCAACAATTAACTCAGTCAATTGTTTGTTTTCACTTGTTTTTATTAATAAATAATTTTCCCAATGATTAGTTTTTTTGTCTGCTTCACTTGAACAAGTGAAATTTATGAAATTTAAAAGGTGAAACCCTACGATGATTGGAGTTTTTGCGGGCCAACTAGGCGGAAATTTTATAATATGTACTATACTTGATTATCAGTTTATGTATGTGTCACATGTTTGTATTTGTAATATGATAAAGAAATCAACACTGACTATCCATGGCATTTCAACAATTAACTCAATCAATTGTTTGTTTTCACTTGTTTTTATTAATAAATAATTTTCCCTATGATTAGTTTTTTTGTCTGCTTCACTTGAACAAATGAAATTTATAAAATTTAAAAGGCGAAACCCTACGACGATTGGAGTTTTAATATTTTACATGCGTCATCCAACCTAAACACACATAATAATTCGGAGGTACAATATTCTCTCCCAATATTATATTATTTTCATTAGTCTTACAAACATACAACAAAAGATTACTTATTATCACTGGTATTCAGTATTTATGTAATTTTCAAATAACAAGAACAAAATAACAAATATGAGATACATATATTTATAAATGACAAACAACTTACATTATTATTGTTATTATTGTTATTATTATTATTATTATTATTAGTTATTACGTTACAAGTTATAAATAAATAAAGTTTTAAGATCTTTGTGTAGTCAGTCTAATGTAGTTTGATGTGTATACTCACATACATACATAGTATTAGTAATAATAATAAGTTTAGCTTGTTATTTAGTTATATTAGTTATTTAGTTAGTTAGTTACTTGTGAAACAAAAGAATGTAATTATTTTATTATTATGTGAATGTTTTTACCGACAAATTAAAAAAAAAAAGATCAAAACGCTCATTATTTACTAAAACTTCATAACAATAATTGATTGGCATAGATATAGTACAATTATATCTATGCCATATATCTTTGAAATTTTTACAGTTGTTAAGGATGTATGAGCATGGTAGTGGGGGCACAAATTAAAAAAAAGATATTTTCAATTTTGATGATAAATTTATATTATTACTTGACGATATAAGACGAAAAGTAAGAATACAATTTTTCGATATCTGGCTTAATTTTCAAAATATCGAAAATTGAAAATTTTGTTTAATTATTTAGCTTTCGATATTTCGAAAACCAAGACACATATCGAAAAATTGTATTCTTATTTTTCGTCTACATTCATGAAGTTATAACAAAATTCATCATCAAAGTTGAAAATAAGATAAAAATAATTTCAACCCTTAATCTACCCTGCTCTTACATCCCTTATATGGACGGTGACACTTAGTTTTTTTCTTTTCTAATTCATTGCCAATATGTTTACTTTCTATTAAAAAGATTTTTTTTAATTTGTTTTTATTCATTCCAAATGAAAATTATCAAAAACTTCCAAAATATGTCGTTTTTTGAGATTCCTCCATAAGAGCCAATGTATTTTATATCGATTTTTAATGACTTTTTTCTTAAAAATTTGCACGGTTACCTAAGCTGAAATTTTAACCACATATTCTTTGAGTAAAAGACTACCTACAAACAAATTTTGAGCCTTTAAATCAAACATTGTTGTCATGCTCATACATCCTTAATTAAGTTGTAAACACTTCGAAAAAAAGGCCAACTCTCTGGGGCTACCTAACCCCTTTTTTGGGGGGTAGTTAGGGGTTTTAATCAGTTTTTTTAACAGAAACTATCGACCTTAAAATAAACGAGGAAAAAGAAAATGTTAGAGGGGACAACTGCTTTTAGTTTGGATGTAGCACTTTTAAATAGAATGTGATAAAAATAAATATAATACATTTTTTGCAGTTTTATGGCTGTATAGTTCTTGCACAGAGTTCGATACAGATGTGCTTTTATCTCATGTAGTAATTACAAAACAATTAATTATATAACTTTTATTTAAATTATAAATAAACAAACTAATAAAAAACATTTATAATTATATTCAAATAAAGAATGTTTTACTTAATATGCATTTTACTGAGGCTCGTTTTTATTTATTGTTTTAGTTTATAAAGTAAATAACTTACTTCCACACAACTTTAAAAACAAAAAAAAAAAAGGAAATATATAACAATTTATTTACATATTTTATTTATTTCAGTATATATTTACTCTTTTAATTGACATTAGGTATTTGTACTAAATTCGGCATGGTATAGGTCATTTGAATATTTTTTAATCATGAGTAGTTTTTGTGAAAAAATTACACGAGAATATTTAAAACTTGGCTTAAAATACGTATTTTGGGATTATCTTCAAATTTTTCTGTTAAATCAATAGAATTCCCAAAAAAAATTTGGATCCTGCAGGTCATCCCTGTAACTTCCCGCTAAGTATTGACTCGATAACTTTAAGAATCTTTAAGTTTCAATTGATAGAACAAAAAATTTTGAGGTTATTCCGAAAAAACGCTTTTTTGGGTTTTTTTCGTCAACGATAACTCACGAACGAATCAACCGATTTTGACCGGACTGGTGGTGATCGACGTGGTTTTTTGATGTTGAGAGCTGATTAGTTTTTGGAATTGATCGATACAGCCGTTTAAAAGTTATTAAAAAAAAACCACTTAAAAAAATTTTTTTTTGCAGTATTTTTGAGATTTTTTGAAATCTATCGGTTCGAATCGATCCAAATAGGCCTCAATCTAAGTTTGGTCAAGCCCTTTCGAATGGCACCAACCGCGATCAAATCGGACAAGACGTTCAAAAGTTATGAGAGGTTTACATACATCCACACACACACACACACACACACACACTCATACATACATACAGCCATACAGACACCCTCGCGGAAGTAGTCAGGGAAGCTTCCTGACACCTTAAAACGTCGAGATCTGATGAAAACTCGATTTGACAAAACGGGGTGAAAACAATAACTTCCCTATTTTCTTAGCGGGAAGTTAAAAAAAAAAACCAAAAATTAAAAAAAAAATGCCACTAAACAAATTTCGTACAGATGTACGAAAAACTATGATGTTTACCCGAACAAAAAGTCCCGATAAAAGTAATTTTCCAATACACTGTTGTGAATGACTGAAACACCATTATACAAATGGAATTTCATACAAGTTGTTACCCATAACACGTATTCGTAATACATTTTCAATAAATCTTCCATACAGTAATTAATAAAGGGACTTATAAGTTACGTAGGAAGGTACTTATTTATAAAAGAAGTACACTTATTATTTTTGTTATTATAGGCTTTGTTTGGTATCAATAATACATACAAATTATTTTAATGTTAAAGGTTATATTATGACATAAAATAAATGATTATTAATTCACAATGATTACACTGACTCACTTCCTAACTAGAAAATCATAATTTATAACAACAAAAGATATGATATAATAATAATATGTCATATAATATTTTAAGAAAGACTAAATAAAATATATCTAACAAATAATATTTTAATATTTCAAAAATAATTTTATAGGTATTAGTGCAGACGTATTAGCTAAAATATTTGGCTAGAACTCTTTTGCTCAAAATTTGTAACAGGCTACTACATTGTTTAAATTTTAATCCTTTCAACTGCAAAGTTTAATCGCTTTGGAATAGCAAATAAGAAATCGACTGACTCGAAAGTACTCGACCTAATTTTATAAAATTCTATTCAGATCATAATGCCATTAACACGCTTCGATTGGTACCCTAGCGAAGTCGTTATCATTTTTTGTTCGCGCGTTATCCGTCAAGAAAAAATTTAAGAAAAATCTTGGCCGACTCGAAACGACTCGACCGAATGTTATGAAATTCTTTTCGGATCATATTGCCGGCAATACGCTTCGATTGACACCTCGACGAAGTTGATATCATTTTTTGTACGCGCGATAATGACGACGAAAAAAATGTCGGACGTACGTACACACATACATTCTCTTAAAATTGGTGTTAATGCCTTTTCCTCATAATGACACGTAAAGATATGTTGAAACTTTCGATTTTGAAAATCGGACACATTCCTATAATGGGAAGTTAACAAGTAAAATTTCCCAAATTTAAATAACTTTTCGGGTACGGAACCCTAAACCTGCACTTGAAAAATATCGAAGAACATTCTCCATTATATTACCTTTATCATTAAAGCCTTTTCCAAACTGCACCGATTTTCGAAGATAAATCGCACATAAATCAAAATTGTTAGATCCGTTCAGGCGCTACGATATCACAGACAGACAGAAACACAGACACACATAGCGGTCAAACTTATAACACCTCTTTTTTTAACCTCTAGTTCTGGGGTTAAAAAATTAATTCGGTTTTTGTTCATATTTTCCGTGAATCCCTTCTTATTTGATAATCGACATATTTACTTGGATAAATTTTCAATGTAAGTCTTAAATGCAATCCATACAATTATATATGCATCCATACAATTCTATAATTAAAGTAGTGTATCGTTACCATGGAAACGAAACTCACGCACGGAGCGAATAGTGCACAAATATACAAATTTTGTTCTAAAGTAAGTATTACTCTTTCTACAAGAATGTTGTCCATACGTTATTAGAGCCATTATGTAGAATAAGTCCGCAGAATTGAACAAAGCCAAAGTAATATGTGAAAAATATTACTAAATGTGCCTTTCTAATACAACTTTAGCACAGTAATATTTTCACGACTCCATCAACTTTAAGAAATAATTACATAAACATACTCATTTCACTGACCGTAGCATCTGGTAATGTAATAGCTGTTCGGTCGGTAATGTTACTTCCCTAGTCTCTCTCACTATTTTATTCTTTTAAATAGTCAGTCATTATAAAAGAAACTTTTGTTTGTAAAGCTTCTTTAAAAGAGAGTAATTCATTCTATTCAAGTTTATAATCGACAAATATTTTATGTGTATCATTTTAACTGTTCTTGTGTAACTAACCAGACTGAAATATTACAGTTGATAAAAATAAAGTTCTGTATGTGCATGCAAGTACATTATTATTTATTTAATGCACTTAATGTTCAAATGATGATACACTTATGGCAGCATTTTTATTACAAACCGTGGAGTAATAACCATTATCGTCTGGACTAAACAATGTATAACGATTTTAAAATTATTCTTTCAATGTCATTTTAGAATCACTAATCATTCTTAATGATGCTAATAAAAACCATTAATAAAAAAAAGCATTTTTTTGTCAGCTTACAGATGACAGGAAAGAGAGCCTTATTATTAAAAAAATATTAATTGATAGAGGTAGTTATACACATTGGTTATTGATTAAAATTCAAAAAGTATAAATTGTTTATATGTTAGACAACTGAGCTCATTAGGTTATCATCGCATATTAGAGTTTCTAATAGTTTGGTCAATTGTTCGGTAGTCACAAAAAATTTAAAATTCAAAGAAGCACAACAGGCCTCAAAATCTAAGTTTGGTCAAGCCCTTTCGAATGGCACCAACCGCGATCAAATCGGACAAGCCGTTCAAAAGTTATGAGAGGTTTACATACATCCATCCACACCCACACCCACACCCACACCCACACTCACACTCACGCCAACACCCACACCCACACCCACACCCACACCCACACCCACACCCACACCCACACCCACACCCACACTCAACCCAACCTAACCCAGCCTAACCCAGCCTAACCCAGCCTAACCCAGCCTAACCCAACCTAACCCAACCCAACCCAACCCAACCCAACCCAACTCAACCCAACCCAACCAAAAATTACAAAAATTGTGTTTTTTTGAATTTTTTATGATTTTTTCGATTTTTACAAAATGCAAAAAGTGTAAAAAAAGTTTTTGTTTCCGATTTCGATAAAACTAAGTTTATAAGGTAATTTTGACCCGAAAATTACAAAAATCGTGTTTATTTGACCATTAAATGAGTAATTTTCGAGATATTTTATGATTCTGACAGTAGAGCCAACATTTGCATTCCGTTCAGTCACTGAAATTATTCCGCATTGAATCTAATTATTCCCAAATTGTCCTTTTCATTTCAATTACGATTCATTACCGTTTCGGACACTCAGTAATAAGTTGGACAAAGACCCATGAATGACCCAGCCTGTATGAATATGACAGATCACATTTGATTTGTCACTTCATATGTTTGAACTTTGCTATAGGTAGATGAAGTCACTAATAATAATAAGGTGTTATAAATGTGATGATGAAAGGTGTAACAAAACAGTTGTCGTATGTCATTTCCGATGACATTTTTTTCGTTTAAAAACTTTACTATTCATATAAAAGTCAATGAAATATAAAATAAAATACTATTTATCATTTTATTTATTCAGATGTTACATTTATTTTGTACATTTGACTTATTGTTTAATATCTTAACTTTTTTTTTTTGAATATTTTATTTCTGTAATTTGCATAATCTGATTAATGTATTTTTTTTCTCGGAATACTTTTCACATAAAAAAATTATTTTTTATTATTTTAGGGAATTTTTGGTTATACAATGTTAATATTATAATCCAATTAATCTACGGAGGCCCAATGTTAGATTTGACAAAATTGTTATGAAAAAACAAAAAAACACGTTGTTATAGACGAAAACAAGCCAAGAAACATAGTTGTTTATTTACGGCTAATCAATTGCTAAGTTAACCGAAAAAAATCGCAAAAGTAAAAAAAAAACGGTTTTCTTGCCATTTAAAAAAAAGTTGACGTCCAATGCAGTTATAGATCTCAAAAAAACCTATCGATTGACGTATGGTAAGTTCGATTTTAATGCGTAGGTGCCGAGAAAACTTGAAAAAATGAGCGAAAATAGTCTTTTTTACATTTGCTTTTACCTTTTTTTCTTTTTCAATTTAAAAGTTGATATTTTGTGAAACTGTAAGTAATAGATTCACAAATCTTTAGCAAAAAATTTTTCGAAATATCGCATTTTTCGAAAAAGGACACCTTTTGGAAAAACTTTCCTCTCGGTCGAAGGACTAAGGCACAGCTGTTTTTCGGGGCTTCATCTCTTCGTCTAGACTTCTTCGAGCATCATATTTAAGCAGCAAAGATCTCTCTCATTTATATATGAATTCATGGCAAAATAATAATAACAATGCACCTTATCTCCCTCTTTAAATTAGTTGAGGATCTTTAAAAATAGGATCTAACATTTCAAAAATTACCTCAGTATATAAGTATATCTACATTAAGTATATCTACATTTTTTGTAGTTCCAATACCAGGAAAAAACTTGGTTTTAAAAAATATTATAAATCTTTTTAATGAATTATATACTTTTTAATTTGTCTATACTCTTTTAATTAATAACTAATTATTTTTGTTATAGGTAAGCCGACAAATCATGTCATCTGAATGTAAACAACGGCACACGTGAGAGCATTTTATTTTAACCTAATTTATTCTCCGAAATATCTACTATTACGTAAATATAAATTAATTAATTTTTATTTCTTTTATTTGATCCAACCTTGAGTGATCAGTGATTGCAAATAAAATAACGACTGTAATAAATTTTTATGATCGTACATACTTTGATTGTCAGCATCGTTGACCAGTGATGTGCCCATCATTTTTCCTTTTAACGAACCGTCATTTTTTATGTCAAAGGATTTGAAATTTTGTGTCACAAAGTCTATAAGGCATATTTCAGAAAATTTGTAAGAAGGAAATTGTGAACCAGACAACGATACATGATACGGTTGTTTGACCTACCTGTATAACATTGTTCTCGGCATACACTAAGGAATAATAAATATTTTTTACTACCCAAAGGCACTAAATTTTGTTAACTTGTAAAATAGTTTTCTACTACGCAGCATCTGTCTAATCTAATTAAACAAAATTATGAAATATTGATTAATTTACATACTAGCCGTAGTCGCAGCAATGTGGTTTGTATGTTTTAGCCCTTAATTAAAATAAATGTGACTTTGTTGGACTGTGGTCATTCTATAATTTTATTTCTTGTAATAAATTAAAGGTAAAATTTTAGTAGATACCTTCTTTGTATGTGTAGGTAGGTATGATATTATGTAAAAAGGATATTTAAATAAATTATGTTTGAGTAATGTAAATTATAAGATACATCCTATCTATAAGAGAAGATTGTTAAGGTCGACTATAATTAGACTGGCTAGAATTTTACACCATAGTTAACCAACTCTTCTCCCAGTACAAACCAGATCGACTCGACCCCAAAAATTAGTGTTAATTATAATGGCTGTGAAAAAAATTCTTAATACCAATCGTTATGGGGTTGTCTCAACCTCATCGCGAGATCAAATAATGCTAATGGTGCTGCGAATGTGATTCAACTACCTTACGGGGTTGAGATGTTTACAAAAAACGCATGAGTTGTTTGTATGAAAGTAATATACTGTCTAACAAATTTCAAATATTGTTGTTTTGAAATTCAGCAGAGTTTTAAACAATCTTTTTTTGAATGGTTCTACCACTAATAAATATTATAGCAAAATATTGATGTGATTGTCACAACTACATGATGCAGGTAAAAAAAATAAAAGGTTATACCTGCTAATAAATTTATTTAAAAAAAATTAGATTTATTCGAGTCGATAGCTTAACCAACTGCGTTACCGATGCTTGCTAAAATCGGAACAAAAAAATATGGTTTATTATAAAAATGATCAATAAGTTTATTTCAAACTTTCTGTAAGGTAGTAACAACCGAGGCAGAGAGACGACCCAGGCAACTATTCCCTTCCTACGTCCCACACACCTATATATTCCTACACAGTCTACACCAATCCAACCATTTTACTTAACCAAATAAATATATCTACATAATATATTTACTAAATGTGGTTAAATAAACAGACTGTTGACTTTCCCGTGTAGATATATTTGGATTTGTATAAATTTGAGGGTTTTCATAGTCCATATGTTGCATATTTGGTTTTACTTTTGGTTCTGTCCTTACCCCCTATATATCGGATCTTTACATAGAGTGTCTAAATATGACCACCCATTTTGAACAAATGAATTTTATTTTTTCGTCGAGTTTTACGAAGTAAGTTTGCCAGATTTTGAATTACATCCATTTGAATTCGACGTTAGAAAATAGTTTTTTACACTTTATGACGACATAAAAATTAAACAAAAATTGATTTTTCCAAGCCAATTTTATCGTATTTTTCATAGTGATTGTTTGATTTGGAATATAATAGCGCCTGCCACATTTCTTAAGAAGTAAACTGCTTAAATCAAAATTTAATGTAGATATAATAACATTTCAGGATATCCAATCTACTAATTAGAAAAACTAAATTAGAAAAGTGAAATTCATTAAAAAAAACAGAAAGAGTATAAACATGGTTGAAGTTATTTTTATTAGCAAGCTTAACTTTTTCTTCCTATTTTATATGAATTACAAAGGCAGGGGGTTAATGGGGTTTTCACAAGAACCCCAACCACGGAAGCTGTTCCTAAAGTAAAACAAATTTTGTCCACGACACATCTCGATCTTTTTTTGATATAGGCAAGAAAAATTAGATCGTTTTTGTTCGTCACTCGATGATATACGTCTATACTGTTGTCAGATAAGTTGTAAAACATGTTGAATAAAGCGTTCATAAGCTCTCGTTTTATACATAATACATAATATGATCGCGTAGGTATTTATATTGTTATATAACTGATTTTGGTATGGTCCAGGGAAGAGGCTGCCACCACCTGATTGTTTATTGTTAAAGGATTAATCAGGAAAATCCTTGTAGAAAAATAACCAACACTTTTGTTTTTTCTTAGAGACGAATATTTAATTTTACTAATAATACTGTTGTGTTATAAATATTTTGTTTTGTATATTTAGCTTGATCAACAAGGTTAAATATTTACTGCATGCCTTTAATAATTTTACATCGACTTTTTATACCGTCAAGAGTGGGCCAAAATATTGGTTATCGTGACGTATTATTTTAAAATATTTGATTCGTCAGCAAAATTATTAAATTCATGTCAGTTTAAATAAATATAAAAAATAATAATATTATTAAACAAAACTTTGTTTATAATTAAGAAATAGTTTTTACTTAAAAATATGATTGATTTAGTGTATTAGAACCACTATTTTAAGGATAACGCCGTCCAGGGCCTAACACACCTTCCGACTTTTTTTTAGAGGGAAAATAATTGCAAATTATTTTTCATCTAACTCAGAAGTAAAGTTATCCCTTAGAGAAAAAATTAAAAATTTACAAAATAAAAACTTGGAAAACCATAAGGATAACTTCGTTAAATCAATCATAAAAAATAACAAAAATTTGAAATTTACATTTTGATGAATAATGAAATTGTTCGTAAATTAAATGACTTTGGTTTAGGAAGAAAAATTTTAAGTTATTAAATATTACAATTTCATTTTACAAATAGTAAATGATTAGTTGAAACGTGATAAAATGAATGAAATAGTTTTGCAACTATGCAAAAATTAGTTTTACTATGAATGAGTAATAAAATATGAGTAATAAAATATTTGTAAAAATATTTTTGAACTTGAAAAAAAAAAATTTTTTGCAGTTGTGCAATTTTGCAAAAAAAAAAAATTAATAATAATAAATATGATTGTCCTTGAATTCTTGACGATGATTGTTGATGAGGTTTAGTTGTAGTAGTAGAATTGTATATTTTGAGTTTGGATCTTTGTTTTGGTTTAGTAGAGTTGAATATCGAGGGGTTGAAGAAATGTGAACCATTTTGAATTTTCCATTACTTGTTGTCGTTGTCGAACTGCATTGGTCGGTTTAGGAATACACTCAGAAGTTTTTCTAACATATGGTAGAAGGTTTTGAAGTATTTGGTTTTGAGATGCCATAAATACGTTGCTTCTATCCATAAATGTCGTCATTCAGCAAGACGCCAGGGAGGGTAAATCGAAGATAAGATATAATGTAACGGGGGGGGGGGGGGGGCGTATGTAGTGTATACGTTGTTTCCATTATAAATTGTGATTCCAGTGACCAATGGCTTAATATCCACTTCCAACTTCGACAAGTTTCTGGGTTCTCCATTTGATGGTTCCGAGAACAATTACACTTCACAGTTTCCTTCAAGAATTTGGTTGGCTATATCCAAATTCAGTAAAACTTCCTGCATAATTTAATGTTCTCGTTTGGGAATTTGGATTAGGGTTTTAAAATAGGATGATGTTTAAGAATTTGCAAAATGTCATGTTGACAGAAAAGATTTAAGTTAGGGATTGTTTAGAGATAAGATAGAGAAAAAAAATGTGTAGGTTGAGCGTATATTATTTCATGATTTAAGCTACAAGATAAGGGCCGTGATTTGAAAGGGATTTTTTTTTTTTTCGTTTGAATTTAGTAGTTTTAAGAAAGTCCATGCTTTGTGTAATGTTAACAAGGTGCGTCGTATTGAGAAAAGTATTTGTTAAATTCGCTGGAAATTTGACTTCATCGAGCGGGTATGGGGCGTTTATCGAGGGGCGTTTATTATAATTCGCGATACAGGGAAGTCGTTCTGTACGAAGAACATGTAGGGGATTATTTGCATTTATCGCGCTATTAGGGGGCCGTTCTGTGAGAAGAACACTTAGGGGAATATTTGCTTGTATGTTATTAACGAGTTGTTCTGTATGAAGAACATATAAGGGGTGGTTTTTTCTTTGAGTTGCTTTATTGGGGAGTCGTTCTGTATTAAGAACATTTTTTCGTGTCGCGTTATTAGGAAGCCGTTTAATTTTATAAGTTTGTTGTTTTAAGATTGACTTGTCTGACGATATTACCAGACAAGTGTAGGGGTAAGTCGTGTCGAAAATGTTACAAAGCATGTTTAAAAAAAAAAAAAATTTAAGTAAAAGTTTAGAAAAAGAGAGAATAGGAAAATGATGCAGGACTATACAACCTTGTTATGGGGAACCGAGTTTTGGGAATTTGAAAACATCAAAGTATATTGAAAATTTTACTGACCTGTAGGTTCGTTATTCAACCAAATCACAAAAGTGAACCGCTTGAAGTCTAAATTGATCTCCTGTCAATTCTTCAACCGTGTTGAATCCCACCGCTGCCACCAATGTTATATAACTGATTTTGGTATGGTCCAGGGAAGAGGCTGCCACCACCTGATTGTTTATTGTTAAAGGATTAATCAGGAAAATCCTTGTAGAAAAATAACCAACACTTTTGTTTTTTCTTAGAGACGAATATTTAATTTTACTAATAATACTGTTGTGTTATAAATATTTTGTTTTGTATATTTAGCTTGATCAACAAGGTTAAATATTTACTGCATGCCTTTAATAATTTTACATCGACTTTTTATACCGTCAAGAGTGGGCCAAAATATTGGTTATCGTGACGTATTATTTTAAAATATTTGATTCGTCAGCAAAATTATTAAATTCATGTCAGTTTAAATAAATATAAAAAATAATAATATTATTAAACAAAACTTTGTTTATAATTAAGAAATAGTTTTTACTTAAAAATATGATTGATTTAGTGTATTAGAACCACTATTTTAAGGATAACGCCGTCCAGGGCCTAACAATATATTAAAATCTAAGCAAGAATGATTTCATGAATTGAGAACATTTTGATAAAGTATGATAGGAAATTGGTAATAATTTATTTGATACACATGTATGAGTTATATCAATTGAACTCTCATACACTTGAGGTATATATTGAATATTATGTTCGATATTATTAAGTATCACATAAATTTGATATTTCATATAATACCTATACACACACGTATTCCTACCTACTTATCTAATAAAGGAGGTATATTTATGTATGAATCTAAATACTTCATATCCTTTAGTCAATTTTACTCCCTTCACATCACACCACAACAACAGACTAGTGATGGGACGAATGGATTAAGAGCCAGGCCAAAATAAAATTACAGTACATATAACTTTACGTTAGCGTAAAAGAGTCCGTCGTATAAGTCCTTTTGAAGCAAAATTTTTTTAATTTTAGGTTAGTTTACTATAATTGCATTTGTCCAACATTCAAATTTAACAGTGATTCAAAAGTGATCTAAAAATATGAGTAAAGTGCATATAAGTGAAGTTGGGAGTAATTTGCAATTTATGATTAATTTTGTAAAATCATTCGCAAGACATTCGCATTGTTTTTTGCTAATGTGAATACGATTGTTAAAAAATAAGCGAATATTCGCGAATACCTTTGAAAATTCACTACTGGAATTGCCAACTGAGTGAGAACCACGTCTCAAAGTAGATTGACGACAGAAGGATAGTAAATGTCGAGGTCTGGTCATAATACGCATGTCTTAATATACAACATAATATCCTGGCGCGTATTTAAAATAAGATTATACCACTTTTAAATAAAGTTAAAACAGTATATTTTGAACAAATTACCATTTTACCCTTTAAAAAAATTTTTTTTCATAGAATTAACACAAAATTATCTAACAATATTACTCGTTTGAACGTTAAAACAAAATAAAATTTTATTCATTTATTTTAAGCACATGTGAATTTGAAATATAAACACATCATTGAAGCAGCTGATTCCGGTTATACGATCATGCGCATTGAATACCAGGCCTCCAAAATGGTGTTTCTCCGTCAGCTGTTTGAATATTATATTTTCATCTTTGTTAATCTACTCTGTGACGCCAAAATATATATACTTGGTATACACTGGGCTTATCTATTTAAAATATATGATCTAAGGCGAATACGAGTGCGAATGCGAATATTCGTCCCATCACTATAACAGACCATCATCCATCCACATCATATTATCATGTTGAATGAATAAAATATACTTACTTACTACATAGTAATAGTATAGTATAGTTACAATGAAAACCCTTTCAACATGAACATGAAAGCAGATTGTCAAAAATATGTTTTAAAATGTTGTCAGTTAGTTTGTCAAGGGGATTATATGGATCATTATTTAGTAGGCGTTTTGTTTGTTTGTTCATTAGGCAATAATAAATTATAATCAAACAACTGTGCAAGCGTTTAAAAACAAGTAGTACAGTCATATTAGATTTTCAGCTCGAAATTGAGAGATAATAAGCTGTAAAATCGTATAATCGCCGTAAGTCACAAAAATCAATTTTTGGAACTTTGTTCCTTATCGCACATTATGATTTGTTTGCTGGTTGGGTGGCAAAACCAAAACAATTGTGCAATAATTTAAAACGACCCCAAAATCCGACGAAACGTTACCGAGGAAACTAAAACTTTTTTAATCGATTCAGCTTGCCATGAATTTTAGAATATTTTGAAAATAATTTACAATCTGTCAATTTTTTCTCTCACTTTAATCAAGTATTTCTCGGTTCCCTTCGAAATAAAAGCGAGTTATGATTTACTGCGAACAGAAGCGAACTAGAATCATCATCTTACGATTTAAATATTTTTTCTACATACACTCGAACTACAACCCCTTCATATTTAAAATAACATATAATTCTAAGTATTCTAGTAATAAAAGTAAATAAATGAATGTCACGCAAAGCAAGTAATCTTCTAACTGACATTTCATTATTCATAATTTATTATTATGATGATTATAATTCTCATTAAATGATAATTATTGTTTATACGAGGAGATGTCATTCTTAATATTAGATACTGTAATGTAACGTTATTAGACTTGGAGATATTCAAACAAAATTTACAATCTTTAATTATTCTATAACTAAACTATTCTATTCGTTGTGTGCGTAGTCATGGTAGGGACAATAAAATCGATGCCATCGCTCCCAGTGAAAAATTTGGGCGTTAAAGGGGGCTGTTATTACTAATTTGCAGTTCTTTACATGTTAATGTTATAGAAATGTCAAATTCAAATTATTGTAAAACACGAATTAATTAAACTTAATGCATTAAAAATTGTGAAAATAAGAAATCAAATTGTACAAATATTATTTTTCAAATGTAAATTATCATAATTATTTATTTAAATTTGTGAGACAATTATATTAAATTTTCAATGTAAGTCTTAAATGCAATCCATACAATTATATCCATACATTTCTATAATAATTAAAGTAGTGTATCGTTACCATGGAACCGAAACTCACGCACGGAGCGAATAGCAGGAATAACTATAAGTAACCTACTTTTCATTATATTATTACTATCATCTCTGAAACAGATATTGGCTCTAGCTACAGAGGACCTCCCTGCGCTCGCATATAGCCCCACTAAATACCTGTTCACAATTCAAGATAAATATGGTGGGAGCGCAAATAAATACATAGTACAGATGTAGTGTAATCGAATATATTTTTAAGATCGCAGTGATCAGTAAGAAATGAACTTTATATTAGGTCACCCAGCTGATCATTTTCATTGAATAAAAAGATTATAGAACGAGTAGAGAATTTTTCGTATAAATTAGGATAGGTAGTAGTTAGTAGTTTTTTCGTATAAACTTAGTGTATTTTTCGTTCATAAACTTAGTGTTTTTCGTATAAACTTATAAGCTACTTTAGTATAATACTAGCTGTGAACTACCCGCTTGGCTGGGCAACATCCCCACTTGCACCCCTCCCTCCACATTTCCTTGCGTTGGATAACAGTTTTGTAATGTACACGTCATGCTCTTTTATTTGATACCCCACTTAGGTATATTTGAAAATATTCGAAAATTCCTTCCCACTTTCTCGCTACACCTTTCTACCCTCCGAAGGTTAGAAGTAGATAAAAACAATAGATCTTTGAAGCTGGTTGTATATCGTGTATATATTTTAGCTTAATCGATGCACAACTTTTTTAGTTTTTGAAGCATATCCCTTTCAAACCCTATTTCAACCCCTTACTCTACTATAATATGGATGTATTATACATTCCTCTTGAATCACTCTATCTATTAAAAAAAACCGCATCAAAATCCGTTGCGTAGTTTCAAAGATTTAAGCGTACAAAAGGGCATAGGGAGATAGGGACATAGGGACAGAAAAAGCGACTTTGTTTTATAATGTGTAGTGATTTATCTAAGAATAATCAGAAACAGACTTCCATTCTGGATTTTGTTGCCGAAATTCCCAGCTTAGCCCTCCAAATTTCCTTTCGGTTTATAAATTTCCCTATTCCTTTTTATTTGTTATTATGCTTTAGGAAAGGCAACCTAATGATAGATAACCACTATAATAAATAGCATATAATTAACAATCATAATTATGGCGAAGCCTTACATCTTTATAATATTCTATGCCTATAAAGTTACCTATAAAAAGGTTCCAGTTAGGATTGTCCAAATGCGTTTTTATATGCGGTTCCACCAAATTTTTATGTTCCGATCAATTTCCTTCATTTTTCTTTCATGCAAACCGTCTCCTAACAATGATCTACTAACACAACAACAAAAAATTTGCAAAATTGTTAATCCGTTCACTTCGTTCCAACAATAATAACGAATCCAGTACCTGTAAGAAATGACTTGAAATTTTGCCAGCATCTCCAAGTCTATTATGTAACATGATGAAGAAACTCTAACATAATTAAGAAAGTACATTCTTGTAATCAGCTGTAAGTGGGTAATTATTCTTATTTTTTTTACATAATATGTGTCGTAACATTGCCATTGTTGTTCAAAAGATAAATACACCTTCAAGATAAATGAACATTCATGAATATTCTTTAGTTTTTTTATTCCTTATTTTAATTTTTTTTTTCTGAAACTAAATTTACTTGCGATGGTTATCTTTTAATTTATTTCAACACTAAACATTAAAAAATCCTAGAAATCTTATTTATTTATCATTGATAATATTTATAAGAGACAAGGTTATTCAAGGTCTCCCAAGCAAGATATAATATCTCACTTTGCAATGTATACCGGGTGTCTTGAAACTCGATATATAAAAATCGAGGAAAATGTTTCAAATTAAAAATGTTAGTTTCAAACTCCCATATTTTATACCGGCATCGCATTTGATGTTAGTTTTTGGTTTCAATTAAAACCACACTCTGATTAAAAACTCACAGTAATCTTATCTAATCTAATGATTTAGTCATTAGTTGATAGCAAAAATTGGGCTTTTTGTGCGTTTGTTCATTCAATTTGAACCAAAAATGGTCTTTTTAGAAATACAAACCAATTTGATTGAATTTATTAGAAATTTTTTTTCTAAGAGTGCCTAGATTTCCCAGAAACAATTATACGAATAACAATTTTAATACGAAAAAATAATTTTGGGTAAAAATTTTCGGTCTGTTTTTACCAAAACAGTTCGGTTTGCGGAAAAATGTTACTTTTTTAATCAATAACATCTTTCTAATCAAAAGTGTTAGTTTATCTGTTACCAGTTATGGAATAGAGTGAGCTTTTTATTGAGCTTCAAAACCTGGATCAAGTTTAATGTCTGCATAAGATGTGCGCCTATATTTTTCCACAATAGATTTCTATCTGTCTTTCACCCAAAATTTCTTGAGGCATTCTTATTTTATTCTTATTCTTCTTACTCTTATTCTTACTTATTGCTCAAGGTTCAAACAAAGTCAACTTAAGAAAAACACCGTGTATATGACATTTTGTGTTGAAAATACAGTTTATACATGGTACTTCAGCAAAACACGTCCTAGGCGCTTTTTTAAATGGGAGTCAGTTTTAAATACAATTTACAACAAGTGAAAACAAACAATTGACTGAGTTAATTGTTGAAATACCATGCATAGTCAGTAATGATTTCTTTATCACATTACACATACATACATGTGACACAAACATAACTGATAATCAAGTATAGTACATTATTATAAAATTTCCGCCTAATTGGCGCCCTCACAGGTAAACAGTGATGTTTACGAAAAAATGTTTCAAACAAAAGTTGTTTAAGTTTTTTTATAAGGAACATTTTTTACATTTAAACTTTTGTTCTATCTCTAACGGTTTACAAGATGGGTCCAACGGACCCAAGACCCAATTGACCTATGATGCTCATTTACGAACTTGACCTCACTTTTTACGCCCTGAGTACGCTGTAAAAATTTCAGCTCGATATCTTTTTTCGTTTTTGAGTTATCGTGTCCACAGACGGACGGACGGACAACCGGAAATGGACTAATTAGGTGATTTTATGAACTCCTATGACAAAATTTTTTTCCTAGCATCATTATTTTTAAGCGTTACAAACTTGGGACTATTTCATATATACATGGTATAATAAGTATTTTCATTGGATCAAGCAATAAAGCAATAAAATCATTGTAATTATAAATTTAGTATTTATAAAAAACATTAGACAGGGAATGATAGAGATTTTTGTGGGAGTTATTTTCTTATTACATAAAATATAAATAAATTTTGCTATACCTTTAAAAAACTCCCAGACATTCTATCCAGATTGACCCTGTATTTATATATATACAAAAAAAAGAGGGAAGTGATAATAAGTGGTAAGCTCTCGTGTCAAAACTGGCAGGATTTTTAGTCCTGTTATAAAATTAAAATAGAATAAATAAATATAACACCTCATAAATTTAAAACATATAAAGCACTGCAAACACACATACAATAATAAAAATGACTATTATAATTTGATTTTAACCACAATTATCTAATAAATTTGTTTTTTATTTATTGATGAAGGGGTGGGTGTTTATCATGGGTCTGGTTCACATCCACCAATCCAACCAACAACTATATTATGTTTACCATATGTTACAAAAAACAAGTACATACATTTTTTGTACTTGTTTTGGTTTTTTTATTCATAACCAATTGTAATTATTTGATATGTACCCACTGGTTAACTAACTGTAGGTACACCAACATATTACACACAATAAATTTAATATGAATATGGGTACCTACATCATCATTTATTGTAACATATTATTTTACATGGTACCCTTATTATGATACCCTTCTATATACAGTGAAACTAGAACCTATAACATAACATCATAGTTTTATGATTAGAATCCGAAACCTATTATAATTGCAATCCCAACCCCTCAAAAATGGTATTTTTTTCAATCAAGGAACTTGAAAATTAAATTAAAACAAGTGAAAACAAGTAATTAAGGATGTATGAGCATGGTAGTGGGGGCATAAATTTAAAAATAGATATTTTCAATTTTGATGATAAATTTTTATTATTACTTGACGATATAAGACGAAAAGTAAGAATAAAATTTTTCAATATCTGGCTTAATTTTCAAAATATCGAAAATTGAAAATTTTGTTTAATTATTTAGCTTTCGATATTTCGAAAACCAAGACACGTATCGAAAAATTTTATTCTTATTTTTCGTCTACATTCATTAAGTTATAACAAAATTCATCATCAAAGTTGAAAATAAGATAAAAATAATTTCAACCCTTAATCTACCCTGCTCTTACATCCCTTATATGGACGGTGACACTTAGTTTTTTTCTTTTCTAATTCATTGCTAATATGTTTACTTTCTATTAAAAAGTTTTTTTTAAATTTGTTTTCATTCATTCCAAATGAAAATTATCAAAAACTTGCAAAATATGTCGTTCTTTGAGATTCCTCCATAAGAGCCAATGTATTTTATATCGATTTTTAATGACTTTTTTCTTAAAAATTTGCACGGATACCTAAGCTGAAATTTTAACCACATATTCTTTGAGTAAAAGTCTACCTACAAACAAATTTTGAGCCTTTAAATCAAACATTGTTGGCATGCTCATACATCCTTAACTGAGTTAATTGTTGACATACCATGTATAGACAGTGTTGATTACACAATCGTTTGTTTTTTTACATCATATAAGTAAAGAAAGATAATAACTCTTAGATAGCCACACATACTGATATTCCCATATAATAAATACTCTGTAATATGCGCCTAATTCACGGGTAAACAGTTATGCTTATGAAAACATTTTTCAAACCAAAAGTTTATTTCTTTATCAGAAGCGTTTTTTATATTTAAACTTTTTTTCTATCTCTGACGGTTTACAAAATGGGTCTTACGGACCTAAGATCCAATTGACGTATAATGCTCATGTACGAACTCGACCTCACTTTTTACGTCTTGAGTGCGCTGTAAAAATTTCAGATTGATATTTTTTTTCGTTTTTTGAGTTATCGTGTTCACAGACGGACAGCCGAAAATGGACTAATTAGATGATTCTATGAACACCTATAACAACATTTTGTTGGTAGCATCAATATTTTTAAGCGTTACATACTTGGGACTAAACTTAATATACTATGCATATTTCATATATATACATGGTATAAAAATACTTACATTCAACTTATACCATAATTATTCAAGTAGCTGAAAAGTGAAAAGACTTTCACTGTACTTACCGAAATAAATATTTTACTGTACGTAGGTACAGTAAAACACAAAATATACAAAAATATACGCAGTACGATATAATTAACATTTATTCGTGTTTTTCCAAAATAACAACAATATTATTACATGAATTATGAAAATATTAATTCCAATAAAAAAAAATGGATCTGTTATCATAATTTTAATATTAATTCAAATTAAAGTAATGGTAATTTAACATTGGTTGAAAATATTCTTTCTGAGAGTGAGATAATATTTTGGGGTAAGAATAATGTATGAATAATCATCAATACATAGTATAAAACAAAGTCGCTTTTTCTGTCCCTATGTCCCTTTGTATGCTTAAATCTTTGAAACTACGCAACGGATTTTGATGCGATTTTTTTAATAGATAGAGTGATTCAAGAGGAATGTATAATACATCCATATTATAGTAGAGTAAGGGGTTAAAACAGGGGTTGAAAGGGATATGCTTCAAAAACTAAAAAAGTTGTGCATCGATTAAGCTCAAATATTGACACGATATACAACCAACTTCAAAGATCTATTGTTTTTATCTACTTTTAACCTTCGGAGGGTAGAAAGGTGTAGCGAGAAAGTGGGAAGGAATTATCGAATATTTACAAATATACCTAAGTGGGGTATCAAATAAAAGAGCATGACGTATACATTACAAAACTGTTATCCCACGCAAGGAAATGTGGAGGGAGGGGTGCAAGTGGGGATGTTGCCCAGCCAAGCGGGTAGTTCACAGCTAGTAATATATAAAAGCAAATTCACCTTCGTTCGGCCCTAAATTTCAACTTTGAAACTTTTTTTGAAACGGAATACGCGATTTTGAAAAAAAAAACTAACCATTGGCGTAGATTATGGATGGTTTTGGATTTTACGTCAATAAATGCAAAAGATTTGTGGTATGAATTTTACACTTATTGATTTGCTTGCTACGAAAAAGTATTGGAAACAAAGTTTGCATGAATTAATGCATTTTTATGGTGTATTTTATGTTTCATATGGTTTTAAAATCCTTACAGTACAGAAAAGTTATTTGGAACATGTTATAAAAATGTTTTAAAAGCGACTACCAAAATATCAAAGCAAGCAGAGATTTTGAGAGTTTGAGAGCCTCAAAAACTTATTCAGGTATAATCAGCAGAAAATCCATACTCGAATTTAACGTTTAAAACATTTTATTTCCTTATTAACAAAGTGAGTAAAAAGAAACATGTATATCGAATACTTGGTTTTCGAGTTATAAACAAATAACAACAAGTGAAAACAAACAATTGACTGAGTTAATTGTTGAAATACCATGCATAGTCAGTGTTGATTTCTTTATCACATTACACATACAAACATGTGACACATACATAACTGATAATCAACTATAGTACATATGTAAATGACTTTATAGGTTTCTGCATTACCGACCGACATTTAGTGTATAGTTTGTACACATATTATAAAATTTCCGCCTAATTGACGCCCTCACGGGTAAACAGAGATGTTTACGAAAAAATGTTTCAAACAAAAGTTGTTTAATTTTTGATAAGGAACATTTTTTACAATTAAACTTTTGTTCTATCTCTAACGGTTTACAAGATGGGTCCTACGGACCCAAGACCCAATTGACCTATGATGCTCATTTACGAACTTGACCTCACTTTTTACGTCCTGAGTACGCTGTAAAATTTCAGCTCGATATCTTTTTTCGTTTTTGAGTTATCGTGTCCACAGACGGACGGACGGACGGACAACCGGAAATGGGCTAATTAGGTGATTTTATGAACATCTATGACAAAATTTTTTTCTTAGCATCATTATTTTTAAGCGTTACAAACTTGGGACTAAACCTAATATACTATGTATATTTCATATATACATAGTATAATAACAGAAATGCAAAGAAGCGTTTAATGACACTTAGAAGTCGGTACGTATAAAATACAAAATAAATAGCTATTATTTTATATTTACGTGAATATTTTATAAAAATTATGATTGGGTGATTTGCCCTCACAGCTTACCACAGAAATTGAAGGAAATATAATATTTAAAGAAAGTTGTTTCATAATACGTGTATGTATGTATTTTATAACTGTTATAACTTCGAATTATTTGATGTGTGAATTCAAATTGAATCATCTTTTATAAACCCCTCGATGCCTATAGCTGATATTTTTCCATTTACAAAACATATTTAACCAAGCGTGTGAAGTGTTTTATATTTATTTTTTTTTAAGTACAAAAATTATGTTATAATAATAAACAACCGAAAATTGGGGAAATCATTATGTAGAAAATCCACTGTTTTTTATTCCATGTATATATGAAATATACATAGTATATTAAGTTTAGTCCCAAGTTGGTAACGCTTAGAAATAATGATGTTAGGAAAAAAATTTTGTCATAGGTGTTCATAAAATCACCTAATTAGTCCATTTCCGGTTGTCCGTCCGTCCGTCTGTGGACACGATAACTCAAAAACGAAAAAAGATATCGAGCTGAAATTTTTACAGCGTACTCAGGACGTTAAAAGTGAGGTCAAGTTCGTAAATGAGCATCGTAGGTCAATTGGGTCTTGGGTCCGTTGGACCCATCTTGTAAACCGTTAGAGATAGAACAAAAGTTTAAGCATAAAAAATGTTCCTTATAAAAAAATAAACAACTTTTGGTTGAAACATTTTTTCGTAAACGTCACTGTTTACCCGTGAGGGCGCCAATTAGGCGAAAATTTTATTATATGTACTATACTTGATTATCAGTTATGTATGTGTCACATGTTTGTATGTGTTATGTGATAAAGAAATCAAAACTGACTATACATGGTATTTCGACAATTAACTCAGTCAATTGTTTGTTTTCACTTGTTTTAATTTGCATTATCGTAACCTTTAATAATTTCAAATCATTGTGAGTTCTCACAGCCCAAATATTTCAGTTACTTTGCAATGCAACTAACCTTATCTTACGAAAAAGCTAGAGAATACATATAAATGAAATATCATTTAGCCGTCCGTATATACGTTAAACTGAGATTAAAAAAAATTATTTAAAAAATCAAAAAACCCGACTTGGTTAAATGTAAACTGAAAAGAAAAACCAAGTCCAACAGTTTACATAGCGGCTTTAACGGATGGAACGTTTTATTGGGAATATTTGAGCCGGTGTAGATTTAAAGACTTTTTCAACATTAATGCAATTTACCTACATGAAACTCATAAATTTTGGAAAAACTTTGAAGGCGTATACCTTCTCTTCCGTTGAAGGTAACATAATTTTATTCAAAGTGCGAGATAAGCCTATCACTACTATCAGTCTATGGGACTTGGGGTGTGTATCTTTCTTAAGCGGTGGGAGAAATTTAGTACAAAAAATGCGTCCCCAGAATTATTAATTAATTTAATGGATGGTATTAAAATCTGGACGCATTCATCTCGCACAGACATTTTTCTTTTACATCTCCGCAACCATCAAGTTAAAAATTATGATAATAAATATTTGTGGATTAATTTCCAGTGTTTTTTTGTTACGTGATAAAGTATAAAAAGGCAAAAAAATATGATATTGATAGAATTTTGATTAAAAGCAATGGATAACAAGTGAAAAGAAACAATTGACTGAGTTAATTGTTGAAATACCATGCATAGTCAGTGTTGATTTCTTTATCACATAACAAATACAAACATGTGACACATACATAACTGATATTCAAGTATAGTACATATTATAAAATTTCCGCCTAATTGGCGCCCTCACGGGTAAACAGTGATGTTTACGAAAAAATGTTTCAAACAAAAGTTGTTGAATTTTTGATAAGGAACATTTTTTTGTTAAACTTTTGTTCTATCTCTAACGGTTTACAAGATGGGTCCTACAGACCCAAGACCCAATTGACCTATGATGATCATTTACGAACTTGACCTCACTTTTTACGTCCTGAGTACAAAAATTCCTGAGTGTAAAAATTTCAGCTTGATATCTTTTTTCGTTTTTGAGTTATCGTGTCCACAGACGGACGGACAACCGGAAATGGACTAATTAGGTGATTTTATGAACACCAATGACAAAATTTTTTTCCTAGCATCATTATTTTTAAGCGTTACAAACCTGGGACTAAACTTAATATACTATGTATATTTCATATATACATGGTATAAAAATACTATCTACTGTATGCGTATTTTCAAACATTAAAATTGAAAAAGAATATTTCCTATATATTTATATACTTGTGTTAAAAAACGGGGTGGAACTTTGAATGAAAAAAAAAAAAACAATTCATGAATAAATAATTTTTTGACTACATCTCGCGTATACCAATAAATATTAATGTCCTTTCGTTCGTTACGTTACGATACGTTTTTCGATATTGGTATAGAGATGGGCGAATCATGGTAGCACTAACATCAAGTGTTGTTTGCTTTCAATTTCCTTTTTTTAAATCAAATAACAATATTTCACAATCGCCCCTTTTTTTTTTGTTCGATATAATATTATTACATTTCTATTGATAATACATGTTCAAGATTTATTTAATATACTTTTTTTTTTCAATAGCAGAGATGTTATTGACAAGAAAAAAGCTGTTTAACAGGCAAGTATTTTACATGGGTTCTCTCAAATATATGTCATAATAAGATTATATATATATATATTAATTTTTTTCTACTTGAAAGATAAATTATTAACTTCTTATAATTAATTTATTTTAAAATTAAAAAATAATAATATTTGAGCCACCTACTGTGAATATTTTATACCATAATTCTCGTACACGCAAATGCTCTACTAAAATGTATTTACATATTGATTACCCTAGTTTTAATCACACAAATCGCGTTGGATGAACATGAAGTGTATCGAAATTTCTAAACGAAAAACGATAAAACATGAGTATTGTAAGAGGAAAACCCGGCTCAGCCTACAGGCGATCTAAAGCGTTAGTCTTTGACCGTCTGGCTACTGACTGGGAAGTTGCGGGGACAATTTTTGGAGAAAGCTTTTCAGTTCATTGTTGCCTAAACTGTACGGTTTGCGGAATAAAGTGTGCATCTGTTATGGAGTCGACTTTTCTTGGGTCTGAAAACTTTTGTCACATTTAATGTTTCACGTAAGATGTACACCTATAGACCCACCAACATTTTTATTGATAAAATTTGTATTGATATTTTTCGGTTTTCAAGTATATGTTAACTTAAAAAACATCCTGTAAATAGGGATGCTCTTTTTCTGTATATGATGATTCGTGTGATAGTTGACATTGATTTCCTTTTAACTTAAAGATATAACAACTTACACACTTGGAAGTTGTTTGTTTTGAAGTATTTAAGTAATAAGTTTTCCTTTAGTTCGTTCTTCGGAGACCTTAAAATCTATGTAGTTTTTTCAATGCGGTACAGCTGGGCTCCAATAATATCTCATATTACAGAAATCAAAATTGTCAAATCTCATTTATAAATAGAAAGTACACCGTTGAAAATATTATAATATTTATTTTATACAAAAAAAAACTTTCAAAAAGAAAACCGACTTCAAAAGATAAACTTTTCGAAAACAAATGAATATGCACTAAAAACTAAAAAAAAAACGATAATATAATGTAGTTAAAATTATTGTTAATTTTGGAGTGGGTGTCATCCAAGCTAATGAAGCAAACTGTTCTGTCCGAATTGTTTCCTTGGCTGACACCGGTTCCAAAAATAACAATGCCATAAATGCAATCTAAACAATTATATATGCATCTATACAATTATAATAATAAAGAAATGTTTCCATAGTAACGCCTCCAATAAAACTCATGCACAGTGCGAATACACTATACGGTACAAAAAGAACATGAATGGAAACATTTAAGCATTTGCATTAATTTAAAATAAAATGGTAATCAGTGCTTACCAGAAATACCACGAACCTTTAATGTGAATGAAACCGAATAAAGCTCGTTATTAAAATTTCAACAATGCTAAATATTTACAATGAATATGGCTACAGAAGCTAAATACAATTACATTCCTACTTACTGAATGACATTAAATAATTGTAAACTATTTATTTTCATTTAGCATTGCACTGGGAGGCTGGTAATGTATACAATACATGCGACTGTTGAAGAGGTATTTGAATGCCGTTTTTAAATGTTTAATTAGAAACTTGTATAAACAAAGCTTTTACCATTTACCATCACAAACCCCCTGAAAAAGCCTTCGTGGAAATGATCTTTAAAGTCCAGACTAATAATTTAGTCTGTACACAGATTATCTGTATATATAGAAAAAAAGTTGTTTACGTTAAATTAAAACAACGCCTTTTATGATGTAATTTGTTTTTTTACTAATAATCTAATGTTTTCTTGCAAAAATATAATAAAAATAAAAAAAAGTAGGATTTGACCAAACCAATCAAATACTTTTTTTAAATGTTTTTTCAAAATGATATAATCCAATTGAAATCAGTTCATATCCATTCTTTAGTTTAATATTATTCAATGAAATATACTAATATCTACTGATTATCATTGGCTGCTGGTTATCGAATCATAGTCAGTGAATAAACAAATTTATCAATTTTTGCCATACCTATAGCGCCCAAACTAGAGCTCAAATCCAAAATTGGTAAATGACTTTTTCCTTCGTCTTTATGAGCTTATTCTGTAGGCAGACGATCTGCAGTCAATAACAGTACACCGTGTATACATATCCGGATATTTGTTCCGCATATTAAAATAATTCTTTTGGTGTATTTGATCACCCCTAAATTATTCATCATTTATTCTGGTACACCCGGTGATAAAGTACACTAGGACACTGCTGATAAAAAATTTTATGGAAAATTAATATAAATTAATTATTATAAATTAATTAATTAATTAATATAAATTAATACTAATTAATTTTATGGATAAAAAATATTATTTTTTATGGAAAACTAAAGCTCCCTTTTACATAAGAACCTAGAGTACCAAAGGGTTAAATCCAGCATTGAATACACCCACAGTATAATTATTTTGTAATTGATATTCTCTAAAATTTCAAAATATTTATTTTAAGTTTGTACAACTTGGATAATAAAAGCACAAAATGATAAATTTAATTAAATATTAATAATCTTGGTGTGTTTGCACAACACAATAGAACTAATTAAAAAGTTTGGTAAACTAAAAGTTAATAATATATGAAATATGTTCACAAAACACTCATCATTTTATTTTACTTTTAATATATTAAGATACTTCACAATATAGGGGAGTATGCTGTACCTGGAATCAAGAGAAATTTGTGGTTCACTCATAGTACCTTGACATTTTAAGCAGTAAGACAAAGTCTACTTGTCATATGCGTGCATGGAGGTGAGTGATTATATATCCTACTATCTTGACCTGTGCGGAATTCAACTTCTGTTGTCAACGTAACTCGTGTCATCCCTGTAACCGTGGCTAAGAGCAACAAATTTTGTAGAAAAGTGGTGAAAAAAATCAAAAGCTCTTAAATCAATATTAGGAGAACATGTATTAAAAGTAGTAATTATATGTCTAGAGTATTAGGAGAGCATCTGTAAAAACTAACATGTTTGCCTAATAATGTTTTGAGTATTATATGTCTAAAGTATTAGGAGAGTTTCGTTTCCATGACAACGATACACTACCTTAATTATAGAATTGTATGGATGCATATATAATTGTATGGATTGCATTTAAGACTTACATTGAAAATTTAATATTATTGTCTAACAAATTTAAATAAATAATTATGATAATTTACATTTGAAAAATAATATTTGTGCAATTTGATTTCTTATTTTCACAATTTTTAATGCATTAAGTTTAATTAATTTGTGTTTTTCAATAATTTTAATTTGACATTTTCTATAATATTAACATGTAAAGAACTGCAAATTAGTCATAAAACCCCCCTTTATCACAAAAATTTCAGTGGAAGCGCTGGCATCGATTTTATTGTCCCTACCATGACTACGCACACAACGAATACTTGAATGTAGAAGTATATTTATTATAGAAATACTTTTCTAGTATTCTAGTAATAACAAACAACTATAAACAGTTGACTATAGTTATAATTACTACGTAATTAAGGTAATGGTTTGCATTATAGTACATATACTATAATATAATATAATATAATATTTATGTTTAATAATTATATTGAAACGATATAATATAATATTTATAAATATGGAAATATTTTAGAAATATATACATAAATTAATAACTAAAAACAGTATTTTATTTATTTATTTATATAGTTTCTTTTAATTTCCAATTATATGTATAGTTAGTATATTGGAATTTATTTTGCATTGTTTATAGCGGATTATTATTTATTTATTTCAAAACTTTTATTATTAAAACATACGTTTTCACTA
Organism: Chrysoperla carnea; assembly: GCF_905475395.1. Classification (NCBI taxonomy): domain Eukaryota; kingdom Metazoa; phylum Arthropoda; class Insecta; order Neuroptera; family Chrysopidae; genus Chrysoperla; species Chrysoperla carnea. The sequence continues at coordinate 1,152,788 of NC_058340.1, forward strand.
TAAAGTAATAATTTCGTTTAACATAGTACGAGAACCAAGAAAATTTTATATTTAGGGTTCAATTTATTTGTACCTTATTTTCAACTTATATGATGAATTTTGTTATAACTTCATGAATGTAGATGAAAAATAACGCTACAATTTTTCGATATCTGTCTTGGTTACTCCCGATATCGAAAAATGTACGCTTATTTTTCGACTTATATTGTCAAGTTATAACATAATTCACAATCAAAATTGAAAATATATATTTTTTAATTTTTACACAACAGGTTTTTTTTTGTTTTCAATAATTTATTTAACTTTAATTAAAATTGTTTTTTTTTTTTTTTATATTTCAACCGTTAGACTAGTTTTGGAGAAATATATGAAAACATATCATCCGTTTTACCATAAAACCAACGTTAAATATGCTTACTTTTGAAGTAAATTATTCAATTGGGACACCCGATTGAAACTATGTTCCTATCGTATCTTCATAAATTATAAATGTAGCGCTTACTTTTTTATGAGATTTGCTTTGATTTATAAGCATATCTATTTATTTTAATAATGAAGAAGATCGCCATGGTTCAGCTTATAATTAAAAGCGGATGACAAATTCTTGTGACATTCAGGATTGCAGGTTTTTTTTTTCATTAAAAACTTGTGCATAGGTTCGTACTATTATTATTGTAGTTGAATATATAAGAGAACAAGTTGCTTTTTAAAGTTTTTAAATTAGTGTTTGGTACAATAAATATAAATATAATCTTTTAAAATAATAATATTATTACAATTTTCAGTAAGCACAATATATACAGCATTTTACTACAATTTATTGCACTTGAAGTGGATGAAAAGCTTTAACTAAAAGTTTTATGAGAGAAAATAAATTTATATAAATATTTTACATTGAATATATAACGTTTGTTTGTAGTGTATTTAGAAAAAAAATATAAATAGGATAGAGTGTTTTATATAAAACATGAACGAGAGAGTGTTGTGCCTTGATAATAGACACCAGTAAATTTTTCGATATAACAAAAACACGTCCAATCGATTGTCGGGACCAAAAAAATGTGTGCCTATAACGTAACTAGAGACTCTAGAAAAGGTGTCTGGCGGTGAGCATCATATCTGTGGTTTCGATTATCCAAAATGAAAAAATCTAGAAAATTTCCTTCTAAATAGTCGATAGATGACTAAGGTATAAGGTATTATAGAAGGAATAGTCAAAGCTATGATTCTGACAAAATGGTGGGTTCAAGAAAAAATTAAAAATTCTTCAAAAAACATTTCCAACTTCAAAGTGCTTTAAATATGGAAACAATTTTCAGAAATCTTATTCCTTCGATCAATACCTGGGGAAAATATCTAAGAAGATTGTGTATAAATTTGAAACCGATCGGTCGAGCCAGAGAAATCTTGCTAACCGACTCTGCTGTTTCGAGAAAAATGCGTGTAAAATTTCAAAAGACGTTTACAATAAGATAAATTTTTTTTATGTGTTTATCTTCGTGAATATTTATTGGAAAAAAAAGTTGATTCTTCGAAAATTCTAACGGTATAAAATACCTTAAAAAAGATTGTAAATGATATTCAAGGCTCAACACACATAAAAGTAAATACAGCATATTAGATGCATGACATCTAAAAGTTTTTTAAATTAGTGCAAAATTAAATTAGAATTCATTTTATTTTTATTCCAATGCATCTTGTCTATGCTGCATTTTAAGTAAATAATAGCATTTGTTAGACTCTTTTGAAATTTGATTTATAAAATGAGGTTAAATCGCTAATACTATTTAGATGTATACTTACGGCAGTAGAATAAAGTATAATTTAATAAAATATATAATTTGACCTTTCAAATAGATTGTTTATATTTGCATCCCGAAACAAACTATAACAAGTACTCGTATCCTTCTGTCCAAAACTCAATAGTTAAGGAACGCTGCCTTGAATAATATGTAGAATTTTTTTTAGTTAGAAATGTACTGTTTAGTTAAGAACGATTGGTACAAATGGAACTGACGTGGAGTGTTGCAAATGCCAGAATAAATAAACACTTTGACATAAATGCATTAAATTTAAAACATGTATTCACATGTAATTATTTTTTAATAAACTTTTATCACATTGACTATCAAATACAGGATGTTGGGAAGAAATATTCTGATGTAAAATACTATTGCTGAGCTTACAAACAACATGCATAATTAAAGAAAATGTTGGATGGGAGGAAAAAAAAACATAAGGAAAAATTATTTTAAAAATGGTAAATGAAGTCACAGATATTAATTAAGTTATGAAATCAGTTTTATTTAAGGATGCTATAAAGAAAGTGCTATTTAATGACAAAGGTTTCTAATATTGATAGTCAATTATTGATATATAAGGAAAGCCTAACCAAAAATTCCGTCATTCCTGTTTTGCCTTTCGTAAAAAACGGTGTTCAAATTACTAAGTTTAGGTTATTCGAATATATCATTAGACAATGACGGTAAACACACTAATTTAGGGTTCATAACTCGCGACCCGGAAGCGACAGTTTCACAAAAAACTTACTATAGTGTTTAATTAGTAAAATAAATACCACGGTACTCGAAATAAAATTGTAATTGAGAAATTTTATTTAAAAAATATAATTTAAACACAAATACCAGACTTATTTTTTCGCTAAATTTCGAATTTAGGAAACTGTATGAATGATTGGAATTTTTGCTATTGGTTGCAAAGTACTTTTGTAATTTGTAAAAAATCAGGTTTTTTTAAACCTCCCAAAAAGGGCCACATCAACTGTGCCAAATTTCAAAGATGCAACACTTTTTTCTTAATAGATATTTAGTTTTATTGTATTATATAATTATTGTTTTTGTACTTGAAAAAAATTTGCATGAAATAGTTTGCATGTATGAATACAAAACAAGTATATCAAATATTTAGAATTTAAATACTTGTTATAAATGTATGTACATTCCTCCTTTATTGACATCAATCTATATCGAAACTTGGACAGTTTTCAATATTAAAAAATATTCAACCAAGTGTAAAAGTTTCATAAAGTACCCTTTTAATGTTATCTAACCTCTTGTAATGTAACTTACTGTACTGAATAAAAATTTTTATGAAAATGTATATTTATATAAACACACTCAACCATAACAAAACCTAATATTAAAATATTTGAAAAAAAGTATTGAAGTTCTCAGGGTTGTCAACTGCAATCATCTTCTTTTATACTTATAAACTTAGAATATGGAAGTAAGCGTAGTGGAATTGACTTATCTAAATATTTGTTTAACTAATCGAAAATTCAATGGAGAACTTTTATGGAACAAAATTTTCTTTCATATTAAACGATAGATAAAATCTTCGATATTACCTATTTTTCGAGCATGGTTTTTTTCTGTCCATATCTTATCTTCCTTCTTAAGTACTTGATCCAATTTCATTGTTACACATAGCTTAGAGTGTTCGCGGATTTTAATGAAAAAAAAAAAACGATATTTACTATTTGCGTTTTTGTCGCTTTTTCTGTCCCTATGCCCCTATGTCCCTTTGTACGCTTAAATCTTTGAAACTACGCAACGGATTTTGATGGGTTTTTTTTAAAAGATAGAGTGATTCAAGAGGAAGGTTTTTATGTATAATACATCCATATTATAGTAGAGTAAGGGGTTGAAATAGGGGTTGAAACGGATATGCTTCAAAAACTAAAATAGTTGTGCATCGATTAAGTTCAAATATTGACACGATATACAACCAGCTTCAAAGATCTATTGTTTTTATCTACTTTTAACCTTCGGAGGATAGAAAGGTGTAGCGAGAAAGTGGGAAGGAATTATCGAATATTTACAAATATACCTAAGTGGGGTATCAAATAAAAGAGCATGACGTGTACATTACAAAACTGTTATCCAACGCAAGTAAATGTGGAGGGAGGGGTGCAAGTGGGGATGTTGCCCAGCAAAGCGGGTAGTTCATAGCTAGTAAATTATAAAACTTTTATTGAATACGTTATGATCCGTTCTAATTCGTTCGTGGAATCACCTACAATTTATATAATTAACTATTGATTAGCGATTAGTCATTAATAGCTATACTATGCTTAGTCCACTTGCTAAGTCCGTTAAGCCCACCCGTACGCCCGCCCTATAAAAATAAGTTTTACTATTATTTCTTGGACAGGCCTTCGACCTTAAATTATTTTTTATTCAAACTAACCTATCCAATACTTTTCAAAGACCAGTTGAAGTTGCGCTTCCATTTGGTGGAAGAGCAAATAAATACATATTACATATGAAGATATAAGGTAATTCATTATTTATATGCGTTTCCACCATTTATTGCATTTAATATTTTTTCTTACTTATTCTAATGTTCCGTTCAACTTCCTTAATTTTTTCTTTCGTACAAACCTTCTTCTGATAATAATCAACACAACAAAAAGAGTATTCGCAAAATTATTCCATCCATTCACGCGTGATGAGTTGTGAAAAAATTGTACTCTGTGTCTAGAGTTCGTATGGTCGATTTGGCTTAAGCGCTTGTAATGAGTCCTGGTATATTTTTAAATTAGAGTCGTGGTATAATTTTTTTCCATTCTGTTTAATTAAAAAAAAAAAAACAGGTTGAAGAGAGCCTTATATCGATCTATCGTTAAATTGTATTCAGTCAACCCTATTCGTAGAAAATTAAGGCCTAATATTAGGGTGTCTGAGTCACTCACAAGTGATTACTACTGTGAATATTATATTTATACAACGTAATGTAATGCATAAATATAATGAAGTGTGAAAAATGAAGGAAAGCCTATCATCACATTGTATTTGTGTGTGTGTGTGTGTGTGTGTGTGTGTGTGTTATCTTAAAATACATGTACACAGGACCTCCATGCAATCCAATGAATCGTTCGATCTTCACTATTTATTAAATTCATCTAGAGTAGGTTAGGTTAGGTTAGAGTGATTGTCCTGAGGTGGCACACACTTAGACCATAGGGTCCGTTGTGTCACGGAAAAAGGGTTGGCCCATTCCGACCAATACTCCATGAACCATTTGGACTTTAGGTCGGATGAGTCGTCAAAGAGAGGCTGACTCAAGTCTATCTCCGCATGGCAAGAGCCGGGCAGTGACAGAGAAAATGAGACATTGTGCCCTCCTCCTCTCCACTTTGACAGCTCCTGCAGTAGTCATGATACACTATCAGGCCAAGGCGTTCAGCATACCTTTCACTTAGTAAATGTCTTGAAAAATTTACAAGAATTTATACAACAAACTAAACTTTTGTTCTATCTCTAACGGTTTACAAGATGGATCCTATGGACCCAAGACCCAATTGACCTATGACGCTCATTTACGAACTCGACCTCACTTTTTACGTCCTGAGTACGCTGTAAAAATTTTAGCTCGATATCTTTTTTCGTTTTTGAGTTATCGTGTCCACTGACAGACGGACGGACGGACGGACAACCGGAAATGGACTAATTAGGTGATTCTATGAACACCTATAGCAAAATTTTGTGCGTGGCATCAATATTTTTAAGCGTTACAAACTTGGGACTAAACTTAGTATACCTTGCACATTACATATATGCATGGTATAAAAACCCCATGACTATCCATCTTACTTTAGAAATTTTCGCGGTAAAATGGTCAATTTCCTTCTCTATATAATTTTATAACATGGAGTTCATGTTAGCTTTCAGAGCAGATTTTTTCTCTTTTTTTCATATTTCAATATCTCGTTTATTATAACAACAAAACCACTACAGTAGAACGACCATCAACCAAAAAGTGTATAAGAACTGTGTGTGTTAGATTAAATCACAAGATGGTCGTTATATCACACCATCCCAAAATGTAATGATTATTATTATGTACTTTACTTTACTTTATTTACTTTTACGTTATACCTACGTTACAATTTATCTATCTATAATAGTATAAAACAGTCGCCTATTTTTGCTACGTAGGCACAATCATTCCTGGAAAAATATTAAAAGTTCTTAAGTTATACTTATTATTATTATTATCATTAGTTTCTTTATTGATTTGCCAATGGCTTATCACGATACATAAATCAATATTAATTATAAAACATAAAATATACAAAAAAAACAAATAAAAACATTGCACATCCATTGAGAAAAAAAATATAGATATACTCTCAAGAGTAGAAACAAGAGTAGAAGGAAGAATGTGAGCTATAACGAAAACTTTGAATTCTGAAGACCTTAAGAATTAATATTCGCGTACAAAGTCGCGGGCATCGGCTAGTATTGTGTATATCGTAACATTAAAGTGGTTTTATTTGGTTTTTGGTTCTGTTTTTCCCAATTTTTATTTAAATAAAAAAAACCTAATGTTTATCTTTCATCTTGTTTTATTATTTCTTTGTTTTGAGAATGTAATGTAATTAACATAAATACTCATAAAAATATATTTGATGTTTAAGGCGGGTCCATAATTTCAAAAAAATCGGTTATTTGCTTGAATTGTCTTGGCTTGTGAAAAGCTCATCTCTTACACAAAAGATGATCTTTTTACATTCATAACCGATGACATCACGGATTATGCAGGTAGCAAAATCTATTTGGAAGGAGAATGTTAAAGAAATTTTCTCAAAATTCTATTATCAGTACAAAAGTAATAGCTCCATTTCCTTTGCCAATTCGCTAAAAATAATAAATAAAAGTTTGTGTAAATATTTTGTTTAAAAAGCTAATTGTTTTTTTACAATGTTGTTCACAAGAGTGGCGTATCATCATTAATTTCAAATGAAAGTCGAATTTTATTTTCCTTTAATAAATAACACTTCAATTAATCAAAAAAATTTATGAATAAAATAATATAAACCCACTGTTACTGAGAAGGTTGTTGTAAAACAAGACAGTTGTAAAATCGGTCACAAAAATTATGACAATTAAAATCGATTTTTGAAGAATTTATCCAAAAGCACCTGAATCTCTTGGTAATCCCTTTACGTCGTTGTTCCAATTGGAGAAACTGCAAGTTAACAAAAAGTTTATATACTCTGCAAAAATGGAATGAAATCTTGATTTTGAGGATTCCTGTAAAGATAGTCTATTATTGTGGTTCCTTAAAAAAATAGTCACTCAACAAATGCACATAGCCTTTGTTCCATATATCCCTCTGTCGCTAATGAATATAGTTTTTAATAGGCTACATGCTTTTTTATATTGTTCTAAACTCCCTAGAAATTTAAAAGAAATTTATTGAAAACTAGCTTGATACACGCCCGCTTCACTGGGCTTAAAAGAAAAAAACACCGTGATTTAACCTCCACCTCTCTTGATCTCTCTTCATCTATCTTGATCTTACCCCCTTCCATAACACTCCAAGAGATTGTCTTGCACCGCTAAAATATATACACACCAGTTTTCAATTTTTTTAAGTATAAAATAGTCATATTTCATTGAACACTTCAGAAAAGATGGCCATGAATTTTTTACATATACTATTTTAAATTTTTACAAAAATATTTTATTTATGGATCAAAATGATGATCATAGATGGAACAGTAAAGTGTCAAAATAAATTTTTTTTTTAATTTTATTATTATTATTTTTTTAAATATATCTTTATAAATTATAGCTCATGTGTTATTCTGGTGTATGAGCTATATTATGGCATAGTTTAATTCAAATTCATTCGCTAGATTTTTCGTGAAAGCGTAACAAACAAACAAACAAACAAACATCCTTACTTTCACATCTAAAATATATAGGGATACTAGACGGATATTATTTTATTGAATTTTATAACAAAATAGATTCGTAAAATTTACAATTGGCTCGCACAATCACTTCATATTTTTTGTTGTTTATTTTTATTTGTTTATATTTAATCTTAAAAAGGTTATGTGAGCTCATTTAATATAAATAATTTGTATTCCACCCACGTTCTTATTACAAAAAAAAAACAACAAAATTGTTAATATCAAGCTCGTAGTAGTAATATAACAAACAATAACCCTCGTACCGTAGTCTGCGTAGTCTGTAGACACCGCTCCTACGTAGTACCTTCCATATGTTTGAATGAACAAGCATACAACGTGAAATATTTTGTATATATTTTAAGATTTATAGGCAAATAGTCGACTTTCATATTTTTCATTATATTATTATTTGAATAACAAATTTATTTTGGTTATTCCCTTTAATCTTTTTATTTACGTTCATAAAAAATTGTTCAAAATTTTTCATATTTGTTTTCAGTTCTATTTGTCCTTGTTATTTTTTATTATTATTTTTTTTTAAACATATTTTGGAGCAAAAGTACAAATAATATTTTTATTTATTCTCTAAATTTTTACCTATAGCACTGATTTCGATGAATTAAGCTTTGTTCACCCTCTAGAACAAAAGTTATATGGGTGGAAAAGTATATGTTGAAAATGGCATCGGTAATCGATTAAGCAATTAAATCTAACCAAAGTAACTGTTTTAAAAAAAAAAATTTATCATACACCTTTTAAAGTATTATAAAAACCTTGAAAATGAAAAAAGTTTGAAGTTTTGCACGAAAACTAACGGATTTAAAAAGAAAAGAAAGTTTCTCGTACCATTTTATTATGTTTTATTTTGTTCAAAAACGGATGAATTTACCACATCAACTAAAATCAATACTTGTCGCTTGCCAGTTTACTTTATTAAAATACTGACAACATCTTCAAAAAGTTTAAGCAGTTTCGGATGTATTGTTTTCAAAAAAAAATGTATCATTAATTATCTCAAATAATAATAAAACTATAAAAAAAAGCTTGGATAGGAAAATATTCTGCGGAAAAAGAGCTGAATTTTTCCCACTAACCTTTTTTTGTTACTTTATTATTTTTCGAGTTTCTAAACAAAAAAGACAATTTATTGAGCGGTGAATCATGGAATTTGATAAAGGAATAAGGAAGATAAGGGCAGCACAGAAAAAAACTTACTATTATTATAATATTAATTATTAATTAAAATGAATGATTTCGGTCGATGAGCCTAACATAATGTCATTCGCCGTATTTTACAATTTTGTAATATGTAATAAAACATATTTTTCAAGTAGTTGGTTGATATTGACATATTACCAACATAAATACTAAGTAAAAATAAAATACATATTTATATATATTTATAAATAAATATATATATATATGGATATTTTCTGTTGAAACTAGAAATAAATATATTTGCATTGAAAGCTATCATCGAACGTAGTAACCGTACTTCGAGGTAGGTATTACTAAAGTATCTTACATGTCATGTTTATACATATACAACTACATGACATGTAGAGGAAATTCAGAAAATATGTATATTCTAAGTACATTCGAACGGGGATGGGTTAATTTTAGGGATGAAAATGTTCCAATTTTTTGAAAAAGAGTTGAAAGATTTAAAAAAAAAAAAGAAAATTCATTTACGACTGAGGCTATAAAGTCATTCTAGAGACATATTTTGTGTGAAATTGCTACAATTTATCTCGAGACTAGTTACAGTTTAAGTCTCAAAAAATTGAAAATTTCTAAGATGTTTATAAAACGAGAATAAATGAACTTATGCATGTATACCAAATGGGGAGTATGAATACAGAGCTTGCACCCTAGATCTATCCATCTTCTTAAGAGAAATATATTTTTACAAGGTAGCTACGTTGTTTGAAGATGGTTCACTGCGCTGAAATTTACGCGCCATTCAAAGATTTACCTGCTTCAACGCAGCAATGCAGCACCTGCAAAAAATGTGAAATAAAAAGAGACAATGCTCGAAGACTACTAGTGCTAAAAGCCTTCTCAAAACTAATAGAAATAAGAAGGTGATGAAATCTGCAATCCGCCATTTAAGAAAGCTTCGTCTGAGTAGCGAGGACATAGTTATCGTATGGTAGAATATTAAAATATTTTACCATTTAAGTATTTATTCGAATATTATTGAGCAGAGATGACAAGACTTGTGTTTCATCCTTGAGTCCAGCTAATCGACGAAAAAAGAACGTGACATCAACGAACAGTACACAGGACTGAAGATGGCGGTAGAGCATACCTTGATGGTCACGAATACGATTATTTTCAAAAAGCAAGCGTGTTTCTACTCGTTTTAAAACCAATAATGGAATCATAATTTAGAAAAAAAGGATCCAATTTTCACCGAGTTACCATGATTATTCGGATTAAACAAGAGATTATTAAACATGCTTCATGTAATGCTGCAGAGAACCAGAATTGGAACGCTTGATCACGCAAGAATGTCATAAGGTTCAGAAGTAATAGCGACCTGACTTGCTATGGCTGAAATACTATCAGGTAGACATTCGACGTACTGGAGGCATCTGCTCCTTTTCTGATACCATATGCGCAGGAGAGCGAGTGCTTCTGTCGAACTCCTGAGGCTCCTCTATTATCAACTTTGATGGAATCGAAATAATATAGAAAAGTGGATATGGTAAGGAATATTATACTTTTACAATCTTTTTTTATACTCTCACTCGTAAAATTTACGAATTCACTGTATAAACAGTAAACCTACCACCCAAAGGAATGAAACGAAATAAGTGTAATATACAACTGTTAAAAGTTGTAATTCTGGTCACATATGCTTTATTCTCAGTGCATTTTCTTCGTTTTACTTAATGCAGTATTTTTTTCTTCATATTGCCATGGCAACTTCTATGTGTAGGTGGGTGTATTTAAAGTAAAGTCTATGTGAATGTAAGTTTAATTAGAGGTAACAGCTGAGAATAAACTCGTATCGGCTAGTAATGGAAACACAAGCACCAAGTTTTTATGTCGTTATTATGCCATTGATATAACTAAATAAGGTCAGTAGGTAAATTTGGTTTATCTTTATATTTGATTAGTTGTCTTTGTGGGGCTTAGTTATTTTAGTTTTATAAATGTTATCTTTTCCAGAGTTACTCATTTGTACATCGAAAAATAATTACTTTTTATTAATTTTCCTGTATAGGAAGTTATTTTAATGGGCCTGATTTCCGAAATAAAAATATCGTAGGTACTACTTTTAAGACCAAATTAGGACAAGAAAAAAAAATTGTCCTCGCTAAGTATCAAGGTATCTTAAAGAGAAAAAAAAATTTAGAGTGAGATTTTTTATTATAATAAACTGAAAAGTGAAAAATAATTGTAGTAATAAAATGGAACAATATATAGGTTATATGGGAAAAATAAATACGTGGGTGCGACGTAATTGAATCTGACAAAAATATAAAATGAAAAAACCAGACCGTTTCGTTCGACGAACTATTTGTTATGTTGTTTTATCTTCCCTATATATACCTACTAGCGAGTACACTGTCATTATATGAGGATGCTTTTATTTTTATACCATGCATATATGAAATATACATAGTATATTAAGTTTAGTCCGAAGTTTGTAACGCTTAAAAATAATGATGCTAGGAAAAAAATTTTGTCATAGGTGTTCATAAAATCACCTAATTAGTCTATTTCCATTGTCCATCCGCCCGTCCGTGCGTTCGTCTGTGGACACGATAACTCAAAAACGAAAAAAGGTATTAAGCTGAAATACAGCGTACTCAGGACGTAAAAAGTGAGGTCAAGTTCGTAAATGAGCATCATAGGTCCATTGGGTCTTGGATCCGTAGGATGATTGGGTATTGGATCCCATCTTGTAAACCGTTACAGATAGAACAAGTTACATTTACAGTTAAATGTAAAAAAATGTTCCTTATCAAAAATTTAACAACTTTTGTTTGAAACATTTTTTCGTAAACATCACTGTTTACCCGTGAGGGCGCCAATTAGGCGGAAATTTTATAATATGTACTATACTTGATTGTCAGTTATGTATGTGTCACATGTTTGTATGTGTAATGTGATAAAGAAATCAACACTGACTATGCATGGTATTTCAACTATTAACTCAGTCAATTGTTTGTTTTCACTTGTTTTCTGTATATTTAAATTTAAAACGTGATCTAAATTGTGTATATTTTTCATGTTGATAAAAATTGACGGTTCGTGAAAATCGATTTGAGTTGGAATATTATTATTCCTATACAAAATATTTTCATTTATTGGAAACTATTCAAATGTACAATAATTTTATTAATTTTATCAAATCGATATGTAAGAGTACTTTTTATTTAAAAATCTTTTTTGTTTTAAAAATTTTATTTTGCTGACCCCACCCCTTGTTTATCTGTCGATTTTTCTTATTAACGAACTTGCCCTTTCAAATACCAAAACGCTTCTTAATACCAAATTTTCGGACTTCAAAAAATCACGATGGTCATTTTTGACATCTATTTGGTAGGATCGATGAACATTTGATCAAAATTCCATCATCAGTACAAAAGCAATAGCTCCATTTCCTTTGGCAATTCGCTAATTAAAAAACTGATACGATATAATCGACTATGTTAAGGACGTATGAGCATGGTAGTGGGGGCACATATTTAAAAATAGATATTTTCAATTTTGATGATAAATTTTTATTATTACTTGACGATATAAGACGAAAAGTAAGAATAAAATTTTTCGATATCTGGCTTAATTTTCAAAATATCGAAAATTGAAAATTTTGTTTAATTATTTAGCTTTCGATATTTCGAAAACCAAGACACATATCGAAAAATTTTATTCTTATTTTTCATATACATTCATGAAGTTATAACAAAATTCATCATCAAAGTTGAAAATAAGATAAAAATAATTTCAACCCTTAATCGACACTGCTCTTACATCCCTTATATGGACTGTGACACTTAGTTTTTTTCTTTTCTAATTCATTGCTAATATGTTTACTTTCTATTAAAAAGTTTTTTTTTTATTTGTTTTCATTCATTCCAAATAAAAATTTTCAAAAACTTCCAAAATATGTCGTTTTTTGAGATTCCTCCATAAGAGCCAATGTATTTTATATCGATTTTAAATGACATTTTTCTTAAAAGGACGGATACCTAAGCTGAAATTTTAACCACATATTCTTTGAGTAAAAGACTACCTACAAAAAAATTTTGAGCCTTTAAATCAAACATTGTTGTCATGCTCATACATCCTTAAGTTTCGCTTTCCAAAGAAATATTAGCAATTTTATGAAATACATCTAAGGGGTTAATAAGTAATCACAGTTTAATTCAGATAACTTCATTAGGGTACATCGTAGTATTTGCCAACGTTAATTATATTTAGAATTTAATGCAAAAACTTACAAACTTATATCATATAATTATCAACGAATAGCTTGAATACACTTTTGAACTAAAAATCACTTTTAACGACTTTTTTATACCATCAAGTTTGTGTATAAAAATAGTAAATAAGTAAATGGTTCGTTGAACAATAACAAAACACGACTACCATCATGTAATCTAATATAGGTCAGGCAACTTTAACAGAAAAATACAATAGTGGAATACAGTATGCCCTTTTGAATTATATAAAATAAAAGGTATTATTCGCCCGCTAGCATTTTCCCTACTGTTCTCCACAAAACGACATTGTTTGTTTGTATATACATCTAATATGATTCATTGTTATGATGCTAAAATAGTACAGTTTCGTTTAAACACAAAAATTCCAATCATGTTTTTACAATTTAACAATGCTTTATTTTATTAACCGACTTCAAACCAAAAAAAGGAGGTTCCCAATTCGACTGTATTTTTTTTTTATGTTTGTTACCTCAGAACTTTTGACTGGGTGAATCGATTTTGATGATTCTTTATCTATTTGAAAGCTGGTGCTTATCTTGTAGTCCCATTTCATTTTGGTTAAGATCTGACAACGCCATCCATGAGAAAACCATAAAAGACTTAAATTTGCATTCATTATGCACGACAAAAGGACGAATAACTCAATATCACGTCAACCGACTTCGATGATTCTTTTTTAGTGAAAAATAAGTGAGTGTACTTCAGATTCACTAAAAATCACGAAATAAAAAAAAACTTTTAACAAAAAGGAAACCGACTCCAAAAGAAAATCTTTTCCAAACAAATTAATATGCACTAAAAAGTAAAAAAATTACGATAATGCAGTTAAAATTATTGTTTTTTTTGGAGTCGGTGTCAGCCAAGCTAATGTAGCTAACTGTTCTGTCAGAGCTGTTTCCTTGGCTGACACCGACTCCAAAAAAAAAAAACAATAATTTTAACTGCATTATATTAGCGTTATTTTTTACTTTTTAGTGCATATTAATTTGTTTGGAAAAGATTTTCTTTTGAAGTCGGTTTTCTTTTTGTTAAAAGTTTATTTTTATTTTTATTTTTATATTAACATTATTTTTTTTATCATAATTACCTATTTAAATTTGTTAGATAACAATGTTAGATTTTCAATGTAAGCTATACATACAATCCATACAATAATGTATGACTCCATACAAGTATATCATCAAGTATTTCGTTACCATGAAAACGCCTCCAATAAAACTCATGCATGGTGCCAATAGGTGAGAATAAAATCTACACATTTGGAATAAATTTAACAAAAAAAAAAAAAACAAATAAAAGCATACATATAAAACAAATACAGAGTACTAAATATTTGATTTCAGTGAAACTGATTGAATGAAAATAAAAATCAACATACCATACGCATAATAACAAAGAACCTTCTCAATGCTCTGATAATAGAATTTGTACTTACGTCTGTCTATCTGTATCTTACATTGTTCATAATATATTATTGATGTAACAATCCGATTACTAACTCATGTTATTATTGTTAGTGGAAATCACTCAAACTAAACCTTCATAATGAAATTTTTGAAGTGCGAGCAAAGACAATATCGTTCACAATTCGAACAATATTCGAAAAACATATGTTATATACAGGTTGAGCCATTTGTTATATACAGGGTGAGAATAGTTTGCTACATTAGCTTGGCTGACACCGACTCCAAAAAAAAAACAATAATTTTAACTGCATTATATTATCGTTATTTTTTTACTTTTTAGTGCATATTAATTTGTTTGGAAAAGATTTTCTTTTGAAGTCGGTTTTCTTTTTGTTAAAAGTTTTTTTTTTTATTTCGTGATTTTTAGTGAATCTGAAGTACACTAACTTATTTTTCACTAAAAAAGAATCATCGAAGTCGGTTGACGTGATATTGAGTTATTCGTCCTCTTGTCGTACATAATGAATGCAAATTTAAGACTTTTATGGTTTTCTCATGAATGGCGTTGTCAGAACTAGACCAAAATGAAATGGGACCACCCGGGAAGCACCAGCTTTCAAATAGATAAAGAATCATTGAAATCGATTGACGTGATTTTGAGTTATTCGTCCTCTTGTCGTGCATAATGAATGCAAATTTAAGACTTTTATGGTTTTCTCATGGATGGCGTTGTCAGAACTAGACCAAAATGAAATGGGACCACACGGGAAGCACCAGCTTTCAAATAGATAAAGAATCATCAAAATCGGTTCACCCAGTCAAAAGTTCTGAGGTAACAAACATTTAAAAAAAAAAAAAAAAATACAGTCGAATTGAGAACCTCCTTTTATTGGTTTCAAGTCGGTTAAAAAGCAAATTTATCTAAATGCAATTATTTGGAACCTTAGATCCATTAGAAAGTTATGCAGAGCTATTAGGGACAAACTGTAGAATGACATTCAGTTTAGTTTTTTCGGTATTAAGTTTCCGCTATTTTTCCAAACATAATAAAAGTTATTGAAGTATAAGAAACCACAATAAAATGAATTATTTGAAACAACATATTATAACATAAATAAATGTATAATAAACTTGAAACGAACTTGACAAAATATTGTTTTTGTTATCTGCCTGATAAACATATCATCCTCTAGAGCTTGCAAATGTGGACAAATTATTTATGTGAACCCAGGGAACGTGAATTTAAAATGAACTCTCTATGTCTTTTGATATCTAAAATTTAATGACACATCTGTGTACTATTTTTTTTTTATTATGCATACTCATATTTGTAGAAAAGTCGTCATAGTCGACCCTTCGTTTAATTTTTGTAAACAATTTTTGCTTAAATTAAAAAGGATTTGAAAATTAGGTAATGCAGTATTTAACACTGTGAGGAAATATTTGGTGTTATATTTGATTCCTTAAATATATCGTGGGAAATTAAGGTATTTGAAGTGTAAAGGCAATTTTAGGGCTGAAATTATTTGTACCTTATTTTCAACTTTGATAATGAATTTCATGAATGTAGACGAAAAATAAGAATACAATTTTTCGATATCTGCTTTGGTTTTCGAAATATCGAATGCTAAATAACTAAACAAAATTTTCAATTTTCGATATTTTGAAAATTACTCCAGATATTGGAAAATTTTATTATTACTTTTCGTCTTATATTGCCATGTTATAACATAATTCACCATCAAAATTGCAAATATTTATTTTTTTAAATTTGTGTCCCCACTACCTTGCTCAAACATCCTTAATTAGTTGGGCACAATGGGTTTTTTATTATTTAAAATAATTTATTAAACTTTTATCTTTAATTTAAATAGTTTTTTAATTTTCAACAACTTTTCACCATCCATCTACCGTGTTACAATAAAGCCATGTTAAATATGCATATTTTTATGAAGGACCTTCCTAGACAAAAATTTTAATATAGCCTTCCTACACAACTTTCCCGCAACTATACGATATCGTGTGAGTAAAAATTATCTCTGAACAACATTTCATGGTTTTTAGTGACAATTTTTAATTTAATATTCTTCTTGCAAATATGAAACTCATACATCAATGTCACTTTGCTTTAGTTCATTTCCATATTACCAACGAATGTTTAGGAGGCTAGTTATACGAATCCTCAGTTTAAGCTCGGCGGAATTTGTTCTTTTGCTCGCTAAAAGTAAAATGTCACAAAATATCTTCTTTTTTTTTTTTTAAATATTGAAATGTTTTTAGTTTTTGAGTGGGAGATGAAAGCTTATCAGAGCAAGCATAAGCACAAATCCAAAATCTACCCAGCGTCTACACTAAGCAAATAAGCAGTATGACGGTGACTGGGTACCGTGCAAGAGAGTGAGAGAATGTCCCCATCCTACTCCTACCTTCATAAGAGCATATCTTGTCTAGTGCTACCATGATTGGTATCATCATTATATATAAGATCTACAGCTACAAACTTGGGACTAAATTTAATATACCTTGATATATTTCATATATACATGGTATAAAAATACTGTTTTCTATTCATTGGCACGTATTTGTTACTCTTCTTTTTAAAAGTTATAATTATTATTATTTGTTGGTTTAATACTGCAGGAGTACATACCATACAGTATGAAAGCTTTATAATACTTAGAAAGATAATAAAGATATATGGCTTTTGGTAAAATAAAGACCAACAAGCCAAGCCTAGACGTGTATATGTATCAGTGGCGTGCACAGAGCTTTTAGACAGGATAGACAGAAATTTTTAAAAGCTACTATTTAATCAAAAATACCACATGTTAGTTTTGGTTCATCGTCATGTTGAGCAAATAATGATGAAGGTATTTGTAACCACAAATATCCATAGATTGGCTGATTTTATAGACTTTAAAGATTAAATAATGGCAGTGAAAAGATGGTGGTGTGAGAATACGGAATTTTTTATAAAGATGTGATTAAGGGAAGCTTCTTAATGTTTTTCCATTTGATCGTGATTTTTTGTGGTCGTAGAAAAATTATGAACACCGGTGTCGTTCCAGACGGTTTTATTGTTGGTAAATAGTAGACAAGAGAAACAAAACAACCGATTGCTGCGTTTGCAACTTGTCAGTCAATAATATGAATCAAATTGTTTTGTATTGAATTTACGATTGACTTTACTTTTAGTTTGTATTAATTGCAAATTCAGTGTACAACGACCTTTCCCTATCATTTGTCTTTTGTCATCGAAAGATAGTTTTGAAAATGTATAATTTTTTATTCTTGATATACACACCCATTTTAACTAGTTTAGTTCAGTTAATATTATCCATTTTTCTCTATTATCAACGGTAACATCTTAAACACCTGATAATATAACCAAAGATAATCCAAAACAATCAATATTCGACTCGACTCAGTATAAAAACAATTAGACGAAAAATTAATAGTTCTTTATGTGCGTAGATCACTAATCCTTCGTTATAAATTATGGAAATCAACTCACAACTGGTCAATCAAATACTTGTGGTGTAGTTGTATTTAAATGAATAAGAACCGAAGCTGCTTCGATAAATGTCGTAATTTTTCGTGTTGAAAAAGACACTGTCTTTTTATACGTTAGTATGTGTGGAATTTTATTGTATTTATACGAACGCACACAAGTATGACACTGAGTGCACACATATAAACATTTAGGCAAGAATAATTCGTGTCTTTGCCTGGAGGCACTCAGCTCCGCTAGTGCAGCGCAACGCGAAGTTACTTAAAATTCAATGTATGCCTAATTGAATTATAGATGATGCTCGTGTTGTGTTTATTTATAGTACTCGTTGATAAATAATATCAGATATCAGAAGAAGATTATACATATTTGTCTGAATTATGTAGGGTATGCAGTGTCTATATGTTTATATGTAATGCACGCCACTGATGTGTATTGGTGATGGTGAATATTGTAAGAATACAATAACGTCTGTCATACACTTCATATTATACCTACGTCCTACTCCTGCACTTTCGTGTGTATGCTGAGATTTCCTTTGAAATGAATGTAGAGCAAAAATATGTCCAATGATACGGCTGAATTTCTTTTATCAAAGAAAAATATATTCAAGTATTCAACATTTTTTATATGTCTATATTATTATACATTCAATGATTCAAATGTCACTTACCAAAATTTCCCATTCTTGTTTGTATTTGTTTCTTTTAAACAGTTTTGCTTTTTAATACTGTTGTTCCTGTATCCTGTATGCTCCGTTTTAATACTGTTGTTCCTTATCACACGTAATCGTTCTTATTTGTTTGCTGGTTGGTAGGTAAAACCAAGGAAATTGCACACACACAAAAAAAACTGCATCAAAGACCGACATGTGGGTTACCTAAGAAACTATAACTTTTTCAGACGATTCACCTTGCCAATTTGTAGTTTTTGTGCAAATTTTATGTTTTTTGCTTTTAAAATAAATTGAGCTGTGAAAGATATCAGAAGTTAAACATAATAGGGATTATTTAACGTAAGTACCATGGAGGTTATAAAGAAGGAGAACGATCGCTACGTGTTAAAGCATTAGCGCGTCTGTCCCTGAAAATTTGTATAATTTATAGTTCATTTTTCAGCCACCAGCCGCGCTGTCATCATTAAGTAGTATCTGCGAAGTTAGCTGTTTATGAGTACAAGTAGATGAAGTTAGTTGCATAATGTACAAATTGATATATCATTTCAAATTAGCGCACAACAGCCCGCTTTTATTGATACAACTTAGCAATCGCAGCGCCTCACTTATTTTATCCATATTTTGGGGACAATATTTTCTATAGCGATCGTGCTCCTTCTTTATAACCTTCATGGTAAGTACAATGAAATTTTTATGTTATATCACAATAAATATCCTGATCAAACCAAACGTAATGTACGCACATATTGAATCTAACCATTAAATCAAAAGCTGAATTAGTGAGAATTTCACTAGCTGAATTAGTGAGAATTTCACTAATTTAGTTTTAGAGGGCACAAGCTTCATAACGACTAAATAATTTATGAATTATTTGAGCCTTTTTCATTATAAATGATTCACTCTATACAACAATATTCTGCAAACAAAACTACATCAAATAAAAAAAATGTAAAGAAAATAGTTGAAACGGTAGTTAGACAAGAAACTAATGAGGTCTGTAAAGAAGAATACACGTGCAAATCGTTAACAAAATGGCGGTTATACTTCGTTCATATATTGAAAATATATTATTTTCAATGCTTTTATTCTCTTATTTTTTCTAGCATGGTTCGTTTTTAGTACTATGTAATGCAATACAATGTGTAATATTATTTGTATGTATACATAAATTGTTCTAAGTATTGGACTTACATAAAATCGTTTCCACGTTAACAGATTCTTTATAAATCCGTCATTATCTATTGTATACTTATACATGTATTTATACATATCCTCTCTATCTCTTCGAAGGGATCTGGTTGCCCATAATGGATGAAGTGTATTATGTTTGGAATTATCACATTTAAATCAACCAAATCGTGTATAAACATATTTTTCTTCTTTCAACTTTTTCTTTTCTGCCTTCTGTTTTCAATAAAAAATATTTTAGTCTTAGTGACCGCCAGTGTACGATATACGCCAGCATTAGTTCGTTTCTAGAATTGTCTATGAAGTGAACTTCTTTGTTTTATGCAGAAACTATTTATTCTATAGAAAAAATTCTCATCTTCAAGTGTTATGAGCTTAGATAGATTAAATATTAACTTCAACTTACAAAACATGTAAGGTATGTAAGAGTAGGTATGTTAATGGTATGTAAGATAATGGCATGTAGAGATTTTTTAGCACGGTTACCTTGGGGACACTTAAGTAAATCATAAGATTAAAAGATAATAAAATTGTAAATAAACATTTTTTTAATATTGCAGTAGTTAATTCGAATACCGGCATCTAACTTCAAATTATCATATCTCTTAAAATATTTGTCTTATATAGAACAATAATATGGCATATTCATATTATAGATATTTCTAACAAGTTTTTCGGGTTCGGAACAATAAACAGGCACTTGAAACATAGCTAACAACATTCACCATTAAATTACCTTTCAAACGAAACAAAATAATCAGACAGACAGGCAGACAGACAGACAGACAGACAGACACACACACACACACACACACACACACACACACACACACACACACACACACACACACACACACACACACACACACACACACACACACACACACACACACCATATTCCGAAAAAACGACCTTGATTTTCGGATTCAGCAGGAACAAGTGAAAAAACAAGCAATTGATTGAGTTAATTGTTGAAATACCATGTATAGACTGTTTTGATTACACTGTCACATTACACATACATAGATGTCACACATCATACATAATTGATATTCCCATATAATACATATTATATAATTTGCGTCCTCCCGGGTAAACAGTGATGTTAACGAAAAAATGTTTCTTCAAACAAAAATTTATTTTTTATAAGGAATAATACATTCCAACTTTTGTCTATCTCTAACCGTTGACAAGATGGGTCCCACGGACCCAAGACCGTTTGCCCATTTGCGAACTGGGGCACAATTTTTATATCCTGAACACACTTTGAAAGTGTCAACTTGATATTAATTTTTTTTTTCGACTTATCGTGTTGACGGACAGACGGACATACAACCGAAAAGGGACTAATTAGGTGATTTTTTAAACACTTATACCAAAATTTTGTTACGAATAAATCATCAATATTTTTAAGCGTTACAAAGTTGGGACTTAACTAAGTATACTATGATATATTTCATATATACACGGTATAAAAATACGTGAAAACCATGAGTCGTGGCTCAGCGGCTGGAGTATCTGCCTAGAGTGAGATTTAATCATAATTTTACACGTATTGTTTTGGTGTCTAACTGTGGATATACTTTTGACTTGTTAGAATTCGAATATTTATCAATATAGTTTCAATTTTCAATATTTAATCAAAATAAGATTTTTTTATTTATTTAAAAAAGAAAAAACACACAACTTAGAACAACTATTCCATGATTTTTATTTCCCAAAAACAATTTACGTAAAATGAAAGTAAATAAAACGATTGAAAGACATTCAAGAACAAAATATATAGAAATTTAATAAAACCCCTAACAGTAAGTAACAAGCTTACTTACATTATTTTTTTTTTTGTTTCTTAAGGTTTATCGAAAGAATAGTTCGTTTTGTTTTTATATAGAGTGTTCCAAATGTATTTGCTCCAATCCTTGCTTATATTAGAATGGAATAAAATAGAATAGAACAGGTTTATATAGAACAAGTATTATTGGATTGTATTGACATGCAATATTGCAATGTTTGGCAAGAAAATTATTAAGTACTGGGTGAGATAAAAAATAAAATATAAACAAGTGAAAACAAACAATTGACTGAGTTAATTGTTGAAATACCATGCATAGTCAGTGTTGATTTCTTTATCACATTGCACATACAAACATGTGACACATACATAACTGATAATCAAGTATAGTACATATTATAAAATTTCCGCCTAATTGGCGCCCTCACGGGTAAACAGTGATGTTTACGAAAAAATGTTTCAAACAAAAGTTGTTTAATTTTTGATAGGGAACATTTTTTATATTTAAACTTTTGTTCTATCTCTAACGGTTTACAAGATGGGTCCTACGGACCCAAGACCCAATTGATCTATGATGCTCGTTTACGAACTTGACCTCACTTTTTACGTCCTGAGTACGTTGTAAAAATTTTAGCTCGATATCTTTTTTCGTTTTTGAGTTATCGTGTCCACAGATGGACGGATGGACGGACGGACAACCGGAAATGGACTAATTAGGTGATTTTATGAACACCTATGACAAAATTTTTTTTCTAGCATCATGATTTTTAAGCGTTACAAACTTGGGACTAAACTTAATATACTATGTATATATACATGGTATAAAAAAATATTATCTTACTCATGTAATGAATCTACAGTGAAGTTAAAAATATTTCCAACATGAGACAATAAATTCGGTTTTATATGTAACGAATAAATTTAATTCCAAAAATTAATTAATGTGTGTGTATGTGTGTATGTGTGTAGGTGTTTGCTTGTAGAAATGTGTTTTGTTTAGTATTTTGTTATTTTAGTGTTTTCATTCATTAATTTCAGTAATATACATTTTTGTTTTAAAACAACAATAACATTAAGAATAACAAATGTTGGTAATAATGGATAAATAAATGAATTTATGTGTGAATAATTCTAATTATTAAATTTTTTTTTGTTTAAATTTTAATTATTACTATCTTGCATACTTTGTATATCATATGAATATCATTATTCAAAACTACGTCAATATTGTTTGTGTACAACATTGTATTGTAAACATATAGCCTAAAACGGTTTTCCTTAAAATGGAGGCACTTCCCCCGCTTATTTTTGTAAAGATTTTGTGCTTTTACATTCAGTACGTGATACTGAACATATTTAAATAATAAAATAACTCTTGCAGTGAAATAAGTTCATAATCATGGAAGAAAATGTAGATAATTGTGTATTTTTGCATTTGACCTTCTACCACGTCTGGGGGAGTGTTAGCCCCTTCGGATTGATCTGTCTTTTTCAATATTGACTTAAAATGGTCATTTAAACACTCTGTGTGAATTTCAGCTTTTATACTTTAACGTGAGAGAGCTCGGGTACTGCGCCCCTAATTACCTGCTACCTACCGAAGGAACCGTTAGTCAAGGTTTGTAGCCCCCAAAGATTGGTCCCTACACCAGTGAGAATACGCAAAAAAAATTTCAGCTTTTATACTTTAACGTATGTCTGGCAGGCGCTGGCTCTTACTCTAATATATATATCAAATTATTTTGCATACAGAGTGGACTATTTTAATCTATTAATGGCCCATTTTGTCATTAACCAATTTAAAGATAACTTAAGCAAAATTGGCAGAATGGGGGCATCATAAATTCTTAAAAGGATTAAAACAGGTACATGTACTACTATAATAATACAGGTACCTATATATTTTTGCCCGTATCTACCTTACTACTTTTTCATATAGAACACTTTTATTTGTTGGGTTACAAAATAAAAGTTTGTTGTTGAAGCAAACATCCATTCATTCTAATCACATTCACAGTGTGAATTTTCAAATTTAAAAAACGTTACTTTTTGTATATAACAGTGAAGAGATGAAAAACATTTATATCCTGTCAGTTGACTTCTTTGTTAAATCACATGATTGGTGAAGGCTATTCATCAAAGTCAAAACTCGATCAATGACGTCATGGTATGATGCGGTTCGGTTATTCATATACATATCTACTTTAAACTAGAATATACTTAGGTATACCTACATGTGGTGATGGTGTGGAAATGACTTGCAGCACTGTTTTGTATTTAATGTCTGAAAAATAAAATGTCTGGCTTCTTTTTAAATGTTAAATATCGAATGTAGACGATAATGTTTTTTTAATTTTTTATTATGTTTACGTTTTTAAAATAGTTCGTGAGTTTGTGTTCTTCTATTATTCTGAGTGTATACGTGGCTCACAATGTTGAATGGAAAACACCATGTAAATATGATTCGGAAAATGAGAGATGTTTGGACGAATATTCGCCTAAATATATGCAAACATCCAAATTTTTCTGTTATCAAGAAAATGATTAAGGCCTTAGTAATGCCAGACTGGATGTATGGCGCACAAATAAGGGAAACGGGGAAAATATTAAAAAAATGTAAAGACTTTTGCGTGCAGTATATGGAGAGAGGTATTGGGTTTGGCCAAATCGGCTCCTAACTTTGCCATCATGGTAGAAGTGGGAGAAATACCAATTGATGCGTACATAGTTCAGGAATGCATAACCTACTTCTGCAGAGCTACGGCGAAGAGAAACGAAAGGAAACTTCAACAGGATTGTTTCGATCCAGGGCTGAAAGACAATATACTTGTGCTATTTCGAGATTTTGGAATGGATGCAAACAAATTAAATGATCAGAATGTGTCCTATGATTGCAAAAAAGCTCACATCAAGAACGTATTAAATGATTGGTATAGATATAGTATGTTCCATAACATAGAATATATGCCTTTTTTGGATGCTTTCGATAAAATTGGTTACTTTGAATATGGTGCACCCTTTCTAGCCATAGCGCAGAAAAGGACAAGAATCATATTGGCTAATTTCAGATTAGGAAGAAAGTTGTGGGAAAATAAAAATAAATTAAATAACCAACGGATTTGTTCATTGTGCAGTGGAGATGAATCTGGTTCCCATCTAATATTTGATTGTCCTGGAATAAATGAAAATATGAGACACGAACTTAGCAGAGAAGGTTTCATGAGATTGGTTTAGATTAAAACAAATTTATTAAAGTCTGGCGGAAGTCGATTTAATTAAAATTGAATTTTGAACTCAAGTAATTTATTTAGAAACTTATCCTCAGTTAATTTGTCACTACATAACTTAAGTGTCTCATGATATAAATTATTATTATTATTTTTATTACAATTTTAAATATTGTGGAAGTATGGCTACTACAGGGTGGCTACTTAAGTTGGCTACATATGGAAAATTTTTTTGATTATAAGATTTACGAAAAAATGTTATTCTTTATAAAACTTTTACTTTGGAAAATATATAAGTTGAGACAAAAACGAACTAAAGACAAGTGAAAACAAACAATTGATTGAGTTAATTGTTGAAATACCATGCATAGTCAGTGTTGATTTCTTTATCACATTACACATGCAAACATGTGACACATACATAACTGATAATCAAGTATAGTACATATTATAAAATTTCCACCTAATTGGCGCCCTCACGGGTAAACAGTGAGGTTTTCGAAAAAATGTTTCAAACAAAAGTTGTTTAATTTTTGATAAGGAACATTTTTTACATTTAAACTTTTGTTCTATCTCTAACGGTTTACAAGATGGGTCCTACATACGCAAGACCCAATTGACCTATGATGCTCATTTACGAACTTAACCTCACTTTTTACGTCCTGAGTACGCTGTAAAAATTTCAGCTCGATATCTTTTTTCATTTTTGAGTTATCGTGTCCACAGACAGGCAGGCGTACAACCGGAAATGGACTAATTAGGTGATTTAATGAACACCTATGATAAAATTTTTTTCCTAGCATCATTATTTTTAAGCGTTACAAACTTGGGACTAAACTGAATATACTATGTATATTTCATACATGGTATAAAAAGCTTTTCATCTGTTGCCAGACACCCTGTAAATGAATGTAGATATAGAATATACTTTTAAAAGTTTATAAACTCACAAATGTGCCTGATGTTAAGTAAAAACAATGAATAGTTTTAAATGCAAAACAAAAGAAGAAGTTAAAGCAAAGCAAGCATACACTCAATATTTTATACAGAATTAACAAAACAAATTAAAACTGAAACTTTACTTTACTGTAATGTACTGTAATGTGTACTGTACAGTACAATCTAGTATTGTACTGTACTAACGAACTGTAGAAAGTGTTCAACATATGATCTAAATATTATTAAAAAATTTATATGTATAGGGTGTAACATAAATAAAATATTACGATAGGAGATTAAATCTCTGTTATTCCTAAAATACAACAGCTTAACTAACTTATAAGGTAATCAGTGCAGATAATTTTCATATAACTTATGAAATTATTATTTTTGCTTTGAAATTTGTAGCTTTAAGATTCAGTAATATTATACATGCACAGCAAAGAGACGTTTACACTTCAATTGACATTTTATCACCAACAATTTACATTTGACCATAGTCAATTTGTTTTTGAGTAATGTTACAATAGTATAAATAAATATTGATAAATATTGACATTAGTATTCAACGATACTAACGTCACTCAATTGTTTTTCTTTCTCGGAACACCTCTACTAACACTTAAATTTTATGGTATATTAAAGTTCAAATTGACTTTTAATTATTATTCTGAAACTTCTGTATGGGATTATAGAAAAGTGTTGTTTTAAGACTTTTTCAGGCAATTTTTGAAATTTTTCTCTCCGTAAGAACCATTCTCGTACTTCAAGGAATATTATAAAAAGGATTAGCGAAATCGGTTCAGCCGCCCTCGAGATTTGCGGCTAGCAATACATTCTGCTATTCATTTTTATATTATTGACTAGATGACCGGGCGAACTGCGTTTCACCAACAATTTATAGCGAATTGCCAAATGAAGGAAATGAAGCAAAATACAAGTTTTTTCAAATATAAAAATGTTTTTTTTGAGTTTTAAGCAAAAAAGTACTTGTAATGTTTTCTTTACCCGCTTAGTTTTCGAAATTATAATTCTTGATAGATGAAAAATGAAATATCTGATTTTAAGAAATATGTGTTTATTATTTCAAACCTCTGAGGGAATTTGCTTAGCTAACACAGCTCCTGCGCTATGAATTTTTTAATTGAAACTATTGATCAGTGATTATTAATCTTAACTAACCAGCAGCTTCAATTCATTAATAGATGCACTTTGCTTAGCCCGACCGCTAAGTCCGTTAAGCCCACCCGCAAGCCTGCCCGCTAAAGTCTACCTGGCAGAAGCCTTCGGCAGTGGAACTCTCTGCGCTTGCATATAGCTCTAATAAATACCTATTCGCAATATCTAAATAATATAAAAAATACTTCAATACTATGGAAATATCTGTTCACAGTATTCTAGCCAAATATGGTGGGAGCGCATCGTACATATGAAGATGTAATGTAATGCGTCATTTATATGCGTTTCCACCATTTATTGCATTTTATATTTTTTCTTAAATGTTCCACTCAACTTTCAAATGAGTGTGTCGTTACTATGGTAACTCCCCGAAATAGAACTCATAGACGAAGCAAATAAGAAATTTTTTCTATGTAAATGAGACCCATATATCCACACGGCATTGTTTGGGTACTTATGATAAGGGATAGATTATGGTTTTTATTATATATAGTTCCATTAAGCGGATATTAAAAAATATATATATTTTTTTAAAATTTTCCAGATCACATTGCATTTAATACTGTATAGGTATATAAATTACAAATTTTAATCCCAAATGTTTATTCAAGTTGGGAAACAACTCAATTTAAAATCTGTATCCATTATCCACTAACAGTATTGATATTATTCTTTTAATATCTAGGGCATTGATTTAAAAAAAAAAAATTAATACACTTTCTGACGGGTGGTGAATTGTACGAGGAGAAGGATACTGTACTGATCCCTTAATCCCTTTGGGTACACAATATACGCCTCATAGTTTATTTATTTGTTTATCTCTGTTTTTCAATATTTTCTTAATGTTTTTATTTATTTATTTTTTTCTAAATTTTTTAATAAGTCTGTTTAATAATATTTTTTTAAATTATTAACTACTAGCTGTGAACTACCCGCTTTGCTGGGCAACATCCCCACTTGCACCCCTCCCTCCACATTTCCTTGCGTGGGATAACAGTTTTGTAATGTACACGTCATGCTCTTTTATTTGATACCCCACTTAGGTATATTTGTAAATATTCGATAATTCCTTCCCACTTTCTCACTACACCTTTCTACCCTCCGAAGGTTAAAAGTAGATAAAAAAAATAGATCTTTGAAGCTGGTTGTATATCGTGTCAATATTTTAGCTTAATCGATGCACAACTTTTTTATTTTTTGAAGCATATCCCTTTCAACCCCTATTTCAACCCCTTACTCTACTATAATATGGATGTATTATACATAAAAACCTTCCTCTTGAATCACTCTATCTATTAAACGCATCAAAATCCGTTGCGTAGTTTCAAAGATTTAAGCATACATAGGGACATAGGGACATAGGGACAGAGAAAGCGACTTTGTTTTATACTATGTATTGATACAGTGTATATGTTACAACAAAAGTTGATTGTAACTGATAACTCACTTTCACAGTTCCTTTTTTTAAATGAAAAAACATATACAAATGACAAAAGTATTTTCGCATATTCTCAAATTCATGGCAAGCTGAATTGATTGAAAAAGCTTTAATTTCCTAGGTGAAGTAAGTAAAAGTGGCCGATTTTTAGTGTTATTTTTTATGGTAAATACAGTTTTCTGGTAACATAAATCAGAAAGTTAACCTACGATAAGGAACATAGTTCCGAGGATATGTATTTCTAAGACTGTCCAAATTCCTAATAGCGGGAAGCAGTTTATTACCATTAGAGAAAATGAAAAAGCAACAAGCTTCACAAAAAAGCTAATAAAAACAAAAAAATTGCAGTGGGCACACTAACAGAACGAGCCACTATAAATTTCCATCACTTTCGTTTACTCTTATCTATGGGTCAGCTAAACAACTGATATAAGCCCCTTAGCTAGTGGTACTTTTTAGTCCAGATTTTACTAACTCTGAAACTCCAGCATGTGAAAAATTTTGGTACTACTTGCTGTTTTGGTATCTCGGATAGTTTACGAATAGAGATTTTTTTTCATTAAAAAATTATTTACCAGACCGAAGAAAAAATTTTGGTACTTCAAGGTACCAGCAAGGGATTCATGCAACAATAATATAAACAATATAATAATAATATAAACAAGTGAAAACAAACAATTGACTGAGTTAATTGTTGAAATACCATGCATAGTCAGTGTTGATTTCTTTATCACATGACACATACATACATGTGACACATACATAACTGATATTCAAGTATGGTACATACTATAAAATTTCCGCCTAATTGGCGCCCTCACGGGTAAACAGTGATGTTTACGAAAAAATGTTTCAAACAAAAGTTGTTTAATTTTTGATAAGGAACATTTTTTACATTTAAACTTTTGTTCTATCTCTAACGGTTTACAAGATGGGTCCTACGGACCCAAGACCCAATTGACCTATCATGCTCATTTACGAACTTGACCTCACTTTTTACGTCCTGAGTACGCAGTAAAAATTTCAGCTCGATATCTTTTTTCGTTTTTGAGTTATCGTGTCCACAGACGGACGGACGGACGGACAACCGGAAATGGACTAATTAGGTGATTTTATGAACACCTATGACAAATTTTTTTTCCTAGCATCATTATTTGTAAGCGTTACAAACTTGGGACTAAACTTAATATACTATGTATATTTCATATATACATGGTAAGTATAATTATCTAGTTAGTAATATCTACATTGATATTTTACCAATATAAAACAACATTTAATTTAGATTTAAACAATATAATAAAGAAAGGAATATTATTAATAAATTATTGTTGTAATATTATTTTTGCAATAAAATAATTTTATGATCGTTCTTATAATTTCAAATAACTCTTATTTATTATATATTTTATAATATAATATTATATTGTAGTATCAATTCATATCTCTCCAATGAATATGATCAAATCAATATTTTTATTATACATTAAAAATATAATGATTTTGTCTGTTATTTTTAATTTGTTGATAGAAAATTATTTTGTTCGTATGGAAAATTGAAATTGTAACATTGTGTAATGGGAAATGTATTTTCATTAAGTTATGGGTAACACTATCAAAAACCAGCTTATGAAAAATCAAAATTTATTGAACAGAAGGATACCAACCGCAAGAAATATTGTCTTTGCGTTTTTTACTTCAAAACAAAGCATAACCATTCTTTAAACTATTTATTTAAAATTACATTCAACAATAATACATCACTTAGGTACAAAATGAACTAGGAAAAGGATAAACCTGGCCGGAATATTTCGTATAAATTTTAATATTTTAATAACTACAAGTATTTTACACTTTCATGGAAATTAATTTGTAATAAACTATTTTATTGCAAATGTTATCTAATTTCAGGAAAATTTGGTGTGACAACTCTTATCGTGGCAGAAAGGTCTGTCACACCGATTTTTAATCTATAAAAACAATAAAATTTGTGTTCGTTTTGAATTCTACTTCCAAATTATGCTGTGTGACAGCTCAAAACCTGACAAAAATATCTGTCACACCAGTTAAAAATAAAAAAAAACCTGGCAAAAAATTTTTCTGCCAAGATAAACCCTAGCAAACCTAGTCCATATTGTATCTATCGTTAAATAGTTTAGTACAGTGCCTGGGAATTTTGACCTCGGATTTCTGTAATAGTGAATGAATTTGTACGGTCGAAATGAAATTGTGTTTTTTATAGCATAAATTGAAAAGTTTACCAATTTTTTTTCTGTGCTCTTTATTTTTCGATAATTAGTATTGATTCATATGTGAAATTTCGAAATCCGTATAAGTGCAGTTTTACTGTTAAGGTCTCCAGGGCTATTAAGTAATGAGCCTTGTTTTTTTTTCGATTTATTTTGAAATAAAACTGCCTTAGGGCTGCGAAGCAAAGCTAAAATTAGTGTTCTCTTTCTTAAAATCAGTACGGCTTACACTAAGTGTAACAGACCTGTGTGTAAATACACTCGAATTATCAAGCGAGTGTATTTATTATTCACAGTTTCGACTAAAATGTTGATTTTCGTGTTTTTGTATTTACTCAAAAACATACACGCAATAAATAATTTGGTTAATTTTTTTTTTTTGAACCAATTCGACTGAAATGCATCGACTATTAGACATAAAAGTTGGTAGTACGGTAATTTAATATTAGCACATTAGCTTATAATGTAGTTGTGATAGTCAAGATATACTCACGATAAATCAGCTTCTCTTGGGTACCCATATACTGCTATACATTTACAGGGTGGGACATTTTAATTTACACACCTAAATATATCTAACCAATCAAAAAATACCAAAAGGGGTAGAATTTGTTGGAGGACATCATGTTTTGACATCAGATCGAGCCTAGTTCTTCGGGATTCTTTAATAGAGTTGATAGAATAACATTTGAAATTAGAAAGTTGATTCTCATAAAGGAACTAACAATTTTAATTTAAAATATTTTATCGAAAAACGTTATGTTTCGGAGGAAATGTGACTTAAAAGTATGCCATTATTTCATTTAATCAAAAGAAAACAACTTAACTATGAAATGCATTAGCCAAAAGTTGTCAAGAGCAATAGAGGACATTTATCTGCGTCCATGACTTTGACCTACAATTATCGATAAACCTGAAGCGTATTTTCTTTCAATTAAATGCAATAATGACATATTTCTAAGTCGCATTTCCTCCGAAAGCTCATGTTTTTTTTAGAAATGTTTGAGACAAAAATTGTGAGATTTTTTAGGAGGATCCAATTTCTAATTAAAATGTTGTTAATTAAAAAAATTTAAAAGAAGTAGTTCCAATGTGATGTCAGAACATGATGTCCGCCATCAAACTCTTCAACTTTTGTTAAAAGTAATTTTTGAATGGTAAACTACAAAAAAAACTTTAAACAAAAAGAAAACCGACTTCAAAAGAAAATCTTTTCCAAACAAATTAATATGCACTAAAAAGTACAAAATAACGATAATATAATGCAGTTAAAATTATTGTTTTTTTGGAGTCGGTGTCAGCCAAGGAAACAGCTCTGACAGAACAGTTTGAAAAAATAATTTTAACTGCATTATATTATCGTTATTTTTATACTTTTTAGTTCATATTAATTTGTTTGGAAAAGATTTTCTTTTGAAGTCGGTTTTCTTTTTATTAAAAGTTTTTTTTATTTCGTGATTTTTAGTGAATCTGAAGTACACAAACTTATTTTTCACTAAAAAAGAATCATCGAAATCGGTTGACGTGATATTGAGTTATTCGTCCTCTTGTCGTACATAATGAATGCAAATTAAAGACTTTTATGGTTTTCTCATGAATGGCGTTGTCAGAACTAGATCAAAATGAAATGGGACCACACGGGAAACACCAGATTTCAAATAGATAAAGAATCATCGAAATCGGTTGACGTGATATTGAGTTATTCGTCCTCTTGTCGTGCATAATGAATGCAAATTTAAGACTTTTATGGTTTTCTCTTGGATGGCGTTGTCAGAACTAGACCAAAATGAAATGGGACCACACGGGAAGCACCAGCTTTCAAATAGATAAAGAATCATCGAAATCGGTTGACGTGATATTGAGTTATTCGTCCTCTTGTCGTGCATAATGAATGCAAATTTAAGACTTTTATGGTTTTCTCTTGGATGGCGTTGTCAGATCTAGACCAAAATGAAATGGGACCACACGAGAAGCACCAGCTTTCAAATAGATAAAGAATCATCGAAATCGATTCACCTAGTCAAAAGTTCTGAGGTAACAAACATAAAAAAAAAAAAAATACAGTCGAATTGAGAACCTCCTTTTTTTTTTGGTTTGAAG